>NW_015151398.1:115752-117765 GCF_000732505.1 Cyprinodon variegatus | reverse complement strand
CCGCAAAAGAGCATTTTAGCGGGTGACCCGTCAGGGACCCGCGGGTACCCGACCCGTTGCAGAACTCTAATGTTTGTATCAAAAGAAAGTGAATCGTAGATAACACGAAGGCTGAACTAGCGCACCAAAGTTGATCAGCTGATCCATAACATGTTGGCTTAAAGGGGATTCTTTTATGTTATAATCAGTCGTAAATGCTTTATTGTGTCACCTTATAACATAAAACGCTAGAGTTTTAGCTCTTTTATTAATAATAATAATAATAAAAACTTTATTATTACTCAATGTTTTGCGTCAAAGTCATCCATTTATTTATTAATTTTTTAATTATATGAATAGGAATAGGCTATATTCTACTCTGCCTGCATCTTTTCCAACAACATCTTTTATCCCTGCCATCTGTGCTCAGTGCTGTTGTACATTAGGGGCTGTTGCAGGGACATGCCAAACAAATGCAAGCTGCTCCCGTAAACTCTCCATGGGGACAGACAGTAGCGCATTGAAAATCCTCATTTAAATAGGGTGGTCCACAACACTTTTGCACCAGTTATCTGTTGCACATCCCATCTACATAGATCACATATCCACTGATTACTAATGCAATTTTTAGTTTAAACTAGTTCGCACTCCTGATCTTTGTAGATCAGGCCCCAACTATCTTAGAGCTACAGGTTACCCAGTTGTGCTTTCTGTTTGCTGGTGAGAGTAGCATGGGTCTAATGACAAGAGTATGAAGCACGCAAAATAGGCAGGTTGTCTCACTTGTGTGGCGAGCGCAAGGATAACATTCAATATAACAAGTCTACATAGCACTGTCGGTGGGTCCTCAAGCATACAGGTTTCTCATATGTATGTGTAATTAAGGAACTAAATGCGTTTAAAAGCTCCATCTCTGAACATTATGCTCATTAAAATGCAGAATGACGGCCTGATTTCACCTAAATTTGGACAACTTTCTGTGTGACTGGCTGTCAGGCTGAAACTGAAATGATGAATAATGAGATCTGAACTAGGACAAATGGTCATTAGCTGGTGTCAGCTACCTAACTTCAATAGGATGCTAAGATAAAACATGTTAGTGTTTGATATTATTAGCTAGCGTTGCTGCACCGATGAGAAATGCATCGACTTATGCATCTGGCATGATGACAGGTGAACTGAACAATATTTTATCATAAAGAATTAGACTGAGTCATTTCAGTGAAACAATAGAAGGGACTTTATAATGCAAAATACCTCTGAGCCTCTCTCGACTACAGTGTTTATTAAGTAAATAGCAGTTTGCAGTAGGGCTGGGCGATAATTCAATAACGATATATATTGATCGATAGACGTGTGGCGCAATAGAAAAAAAGAGTGTCGATAAAAGTTCGATAAAAAACGCAGTTTTCCTTCCTTCTCATTGTAGCCTAGCATGTAGGTTTATGCTAGTCACTACTTCCTCCCAACCAATCGCAATCGCGGACCCAGGCACGCCGTCACCAAGCGCCGCCCTCTCAAACCAAAACACAGAACACATGAAGATGTCGCAGCAAGGAGAGGACGAGGAAATTGTTCCAAAGAAGGGTTTTTGTAGTTCGCCAGTTTGGCAGTATTTCGGTCATGGCAAGTCGGAAAAAAAACAAACCACAGTCATCTGTAAAATGTGTAGGGAACCAGTGAAAACGAAGTCTGATAACACAACCAACTTTTTTTTTTTATCATCTCAGCCACTCACACCCGCAGGAGTACGAGCTGTGCAGGCCCCGGCGCGGCTCTGCATCGCCTCCGAGGAATTTTCGGGAATTTCGGGGAAATATATATATAAAGTTCTGGGTAGTTTCCCATAGGGCTGGGCGATATAGAAAAAAAGCTTATCGATAAAAAAAAATGCATATTGATCGATATCGATAATTATTGAAATGATTTGTAGCCATTTTTTATGTGCAGCTCTGCCTGGACTTTTTATAATGTTGCTAAATGATTTAATTTTAATAAAAAACACAAACACAGACTTCGAATTAAATCTTTATT
>NW_015151398.1:102574-114733 GCF_000732505.1 Cyprinodon variegatus | reverse complement strand
ATCGATAAGCTTTTTTTCTATATCGCCCAGCCCTAGTTGCAGCTAAGAGCAAATTAGTGAAACTAAACATGCGGTTTAAAAACCTCACTGTTTTGCTGACATGGGTTTAATAACCTCTATTCTAGTAGAGAATACGCTAAAATCATCTTTTAATCAAACTAAAGCCCCTAAAGAAACATGGATTTCCTGCTGTGCTGGCCTACCACAATCAAACAAGTTGGACAAAAAGGTTATCAGAAAAACAAAGCTCCATGACATTTAAACCGCAACATGTGCTGCATTTCCCCTGATACAAATATAGATTCTGGACAACAATCTCTTGAAAACAAACGTTCTGCAGAAATGCCAGCAGAGCCTGGTTATTTTGTTGATGTGTCTGAAGCTGAAAATGCAGACTAAACTCTGCAGACCTTCACTCCTCTTAGAAGTTCAGCTTTTACACACAAGGGCAGAAAGCAATTAAAGGCAGGACTCCTCTGCTTCAGTATTTGACAGTTATCCTGAGGACGGCATCATCTAAAAACCACTACAATCCATCCCGCTACCCCAGTAATGACAGGCATAGATGGCACCAGTTTCCATAGAAACAGAAGATGAGAATGAAGCGTTTTAGTGTAAAGCTATGTATAGCAGGACTATGTTTACATGTACTGGTTATGAACAGATAGCTCTGCACCTGTGTGTGGGCTGCAAGCATGGCAGAACAGCATGATGATGATGATGACCATAAAGATGATGGTTTAATCGTATTCTAAGCATAAAATCTGTGACACACAATGGGAGCAAAGCTTTAGAAACTTTTGACATCCCCTACAGAAAACAATAGCAATCATTCTTGTGGAGACATGGGAGCCGACGCACCCTGTCTGACATGACTTTGATTCTACAGACAGGAAAATAATTGCAAGAGCCGTTTACATTATAAGAGCTATTAAAGTGGCAATCGGAAAAAGGCATCTTAATTAATCCAGGGAAAGATGAAGCCTCCCTGACAGGATTTGTTTTAGTGAAGAAACAATTGACCTCATCTAACTCCATAAAAAGCAACTTTCATCTATACAAAGAACTATAAACTAGTTTTATGTAATGATACAAATCTAATTCTATTAAGAACCTGAATATTCAAAGTACATTAGATGCAAGACAACAATCTACAGACAGGCGTCAAACATGTTGCTCTGTGTTTAATGAATCTAAGAGCTTCCTTTTATGAATTAAATTACTAAAAACTGAAAGTAAAATGATCTACTTTTCCCGTTCTGGTTTTAAGTAAATCGAAATCCTTTTACTGGATTGCAGTGTAATGACTAAGAACTACCATGAAAGCTGGTACGCATACCTCCATGTCCATTTGCAGGCTGTGAGAGTCTCTGAGGAGCCGAGGAAAGGAATAGTACCAGCTGATCAGGTTCAGCTTTTATGCATTTGCAGTGTGAGACTGCAGAGGTTGAGTTAGGACAAGCACTGAATAAAAAATAGAAATAACATTTGGGACACTTTCGCGGTATGTGTGCAAAGTCATTTACATGGAAGAAACCAGAGGATTACAGGCTGTTCCTACCATTACATTACCTCAGGATAACTTCTATCACCTAGTAACCGTGACAACGGGAAGACCAGAGCTATGAAACACAAAAAAGGGAGGCTGAACTTTTGTTCCATTTTGCTTTTTTTAGCTAATGTTTTATCCATGTTGCTGGTAATATTAGAAAATCTCTAATATTTGATTTTCTCAATGAGAAAAATAGAAAACATGAGCCATCAGAGCTCACCTCACTGAAACACTGAAACAAACTGTTTAACTTCCATTCATCGGTGGAAGCCAGCATTGGAATCAGGAGTTCTCTCTGAACATAATGGACCTCAAACGACTGGACATAATAATTAGGGAGTTTTCTTTCATTTGGCTTAAAAATGTTTTCATGCAAACGTATGTTGAAAATAAACCGGACTGAAGGTAATTCTCTGCCATGGGTTACAAATAATTACACACTGATCTAGAGATTATTTTGACATCAGTCTAACAGATCCCTGATAAGTGCTGCTGATATTACTCTTTCATTCTCCTTAGACAAAATAAAAATGACACAATGATATCAAATATTAGACAAATACCAATTTAAAGAAATAGAGATGGCAGTAATGTCAGCGCTTGATTTGGTCTCAAGGCATCTCTGCTCAATGCAATAATAAATCAGAGAATGCTTGCACATATAAGCCGATATAGGCTAAAAGTATCGGCCAGTTATTAGCCTGCTTTTTCATGTAATTAAATGTTTTTCACGTTCTTGTCCAGCAATCTTCCAGCTTATCCATCAGGGTTGAGGTGGGGCTGTTGCAATAGCAGTTTAAGGTGAAAGGTGAGGTTACGCCGTGGGCAGGCCGCCAGTCTATCACAGTCTAATAGAATTAACCTCAGTTTTTATATACTATATTCTCTCTTCATTATTTGTAACTGCAAAAGGAGTCAGACACAACTTCACTCTGAGCATCTGATTGCATTGTTTATTATTCCTCCTCTGTCTGTGAAAAAACGTGGGCTTTAAAGTCGTAGGGAAGCGGCTATTCCAACCGTTGCATTTCCAAATTCCCCCAAGTGGTGCACGACTTTACACGAGTGAATAAAGTGAATGTAATTGGTCGTTTATCAAGAGGGTGGGATTGTTGTGGCGGAAGGTTCGCAAGCAAGTTTGGTTGTGGCCGGTGTCTCTGAAGCATCTTGCTAACCAGTTAGCAACTTAGTGCTAGTAGGTTTCCAATGGGATATTACATTGGGACCATGTAGCACTAAATTGGTGACTTGGAAGAGGACACCAGGGCAGCAGAAGCTTGGTTTGGTGTAGAAGGCTTACAGCCGTACATGTTTGAGCCCTTGCCTCGCAACGCTGCTAGTTCTGTTAGCTCTACGCCTGCTGAAGACACAGACTTCCATCCCCATGAACACTGGGACAGAACTCAAGGGGAAAGGAAATGATTCTTATTTCTTATTTTAACCGTTGCGTATATTAGCTGCGACATGAATCAAGATGCTATGGCAGAAAAAATGTGATTGACAGATGACCGTTGATATATGATTGGCCGAATTTAGGTGTACAGGCTGACGTATAACTAACTGGCCTGCAAAAGATAACTACCAAAAAGACACAGATTTCAAGACAGGATTTTTTTTCTTTTTTTTTATAAAACTTTTCTAAATTTTGGGACAGTATCGTCTTATAAAGAGTACATTTATATACATGTTTAAGCCAGAATGATTTGACATTTAAATATGACTTCCCTACGGCTTTAATGTACATTTTTCCGTTACTGACTTCAAATACCCTTTAGAACTAATGTATGGAACATTACTGCATGATGTCTTTGCCTGAATGCTTGCTGATAAAGAAAAATGCCTCAATACATGCCTCAGGTAGCATTGTTCTATACACCATTGAACCTATCCTGCGTTCATCTGAGTGTCGCTTATATCGACTTGCATTTCAGCTTAGGCAGAGTGGTTTTGCAGTTGGCGTCATGTAAATTAAGCAATATCTTAATAAACTGATCTGATATTTGAGTTTTATTTATGCCTTGAAACATCCTAAAGGTTTATTCTGTTGCACGGAGTATTGTGTCACAGTTTCTGTTGTTTTTCTCTGGTGTTGCTGCTTTCATTTGAACAATCCACTTTGCACAGCTGCAGTGGAGGAAAGGGTCAACTAATCAGCTCCTCAGCACATAACCCCACCCCATTAATATCTACAGATTGGCTGAAAGTCCAACCCCTGGACCAAGACCTGGGAAATGAAGGACCTGGGGAGTTTATCTGGTTAGAGAAAACTGCACTGAAATCTAAAAAAGACTTTCAAAATGTGCTGGTATGGCTAAGGCAAAGTTCAGAGCTCTTTGGGGTGGCTTTTATAAAAAATGAATGTGATAAACTAACGTTCATATCAGTTTTGCCTTTACTCAGACCTAATTAGATTTTATCTAGATTTTATTTTTGCAGCCATCTGAAAAATACTTGCTTCTTCCAAACATAGCAGTTCATTTTTGGCTTCATCTGTGTTTTAATCAATGATGACTTGGTCAGTATAGCTCACAAAAAAAAACAAAGGACTTTCATCCTGATATTTAACTCTTCTGATAAAAGTGGGTGTATTTTTATTTCATTTCTCTGGTTTTGGCAGGAATATTAATATTATTATTCCTCAACATTTCCTAAAACAATGAACAGATTGGGAGTATTTGGCAGCAGGTAGAAAACAATGGGATATGCCTGTGGTAGTTTAGGTAAATGCAGGTGTTACCCACAGATTCAGAACATATTGGAAAATGAAAAAGTTAATGTAACAAAGCTTGGTTTAACCTCAAGATTTTTGTAAAAACAAATTGATCTCTTAGTAAATGATAAATTTTCTTGCAAGAAGTAAAATTGTAGCTAATGGTTTATGATAATTATTAGTGTCGCACCATGCCATTTTTTGGCCCTGATACCAATACCCGATACCTGGCTGTGCGGTATTGGCCGATACCGATACCATCTGTTTGAAAGTGATGTGTGTGTGTATATATGAAGAACTTCATACTACTTGGATGTAAAATAATTTCCATCATGACTTTGTCAAGCTGCTGCCTACTTTTGTGAATCAGGAAAAAGACTAATACAAAGTGAATCCAGTAGAACTTTGTATTGCCTACCTGGAATGGGTGACAATAGTTCAACAAATTGTTGGATCCCAAAATGGTATCGGTGCCCTATTTGTCAGTACTCGCCGATACCACAATTTCACTGCTGGATCAGGGCCTCGCCCAATACTGGTATCGGTGCAACACTAATCATTATTGGAAGCATTTGTGGCCCTTGAGCAAAAACATGATGACCAGCATTAAGATAAGGATAAACATCTTCAATGAATATCAGCTTTTTCAATCGATACTTGACTAAATAACACAACTCTATAATTAAAAGCTATTTCTGCTCCATTTTGAAACTGCTGTCCTCGTCACCCAGAGCCCTAGCATCTATTTTACAATTTCAAGATTTAACACTTCACAAGCTTCTTGCTCTTGTGAGTTGACCATTACTGTTTAGATACAAAAGTGTAAAACATTATTGATAAAAATGTTAACATTCTATTCATAAAACTTAAAGGACACACAAAGACAAAGCAATTCCTTTACAAGAAAAGTTTAATTCTGCCCTGATGTTTTGGTTAAAGAAATGCATTCTGACCTCTAAATGACTCCTACTTCTCAGGACACAAATGAAACTAGAACTGGCCTTAAACAGTTCAGTCAGTGGTAAACCCAAATCTTTTTTTGATCATTGAATGCTGACACACTAATAGGTCACACTGAGAGCAGCACTGCGGGTTGGACTCTATTATTAAGTGAAGGAAAACCACTAGTTTACCATTTTCAGCCTCAGTCAAGGGTTTTATAAAAATACCTCAAACAAGGCAGAGAATAAGAGGTGATACAAAAAAAAAATTTCAAAATTGTAGTCATTCATTCAGTCAGACAGAGAGAGGGGGTGGGGGGAGCAAATGGCCTTAAAAAAATCTATGAAAAATGTTAAAATTCCAGGCTTCTGTAGGGCGAGTGGCGGCCTAGTGGTTAGAGCATAGAGCCTGGAATCCTGAGGTTCTGAGTTTGAGCCCCACTCCCACAGACTGCCACTCTGGGTCCCTAAGCAAGACCCTTAACCCCACACTGCTCCCTGGACGCCGCACAACGGCAGCCCACTGCTCCCCAAGGGGATGGGTTAAATGCAGGGGTGTCAAACTGGTTCCAGAAAGGGCCGTGGTGCTGCAGGTTTTCTTTCCAACCAACCAATAGCACACCAGACTCCAGTCATCTCATCAAGCCACCATGTTCAGATTGGACTCACTTGATGAGATGAATGGAGTCTGGTGTGCTATTGCTTGGTTGGAAAGAAAACCTGCAGCCCCACAACCCTTTCTGGAACCCCTTTGACACCCCTGGGTTAAATGCAGAGTTGATTTCGTTGCTCTGTACTAGTGACAGTGTAATGACAATAAAAAGCTGAAAAAATAAGATATCAGGGGGGCGACGAAAATAGAAAATTGTAAAAAGGTGATCAATTCTATTTGCTAAATCTTTTGATTTATTTTTAGCATGTATTCAGTCATAGCGAGTGTGATTAACATAAACCAAAGCTAAACCTGCCTAAGTAAATGTAGACATATTCTCCTTTGCTTAGGAAACTGGAGGCAGTTTAGAAAAGGTATAAAAAAAACAGCTGTGCAAAGGCAGCAGTCAGGTAAACCAGTCAAAGACGTGTAATGGAAACATTTGTTGCTTTCTAAAGTCTTGTGATGAAGTTGTGGTTTCTCTAAAGCTTATGCACTTTGTGTAGAATAAGTTTTCCTGCTCTGCCACAAGGTTATTTCTCACCATTGAATCTGCGGCTGCGGATCGGATGAAGAAGAAACCAGGTTTCCTCAGTAACTTGGTGAGAAGCGAGTTCTCACCATCTGTCTGCTAATATTTCCACCACTCTTATGTTCTTGAATAAATAAATAAAAAACTGAAAACAACTGTGATAATTCTCGGTCAGAGCCAAACTCTCACACTTTGATGGATATTTTGCTCTCATATTCTTCAGGGTTCCTTAAGGAATCTGAGATTGATTTTCACCAAAAAACAGACCTTGGATAACCTCATTTTTACACATTTTCTGCATTTTTGTCTAAAATGTTAAAGAACATGATGTTATTGATTGATAACCAACTAGACTGAAATATATCAGTGGCTGCACCACGCTGGGATTTACCTTTCCTCAGATGGAACTAGCATTTTGTTAAGTTGCATGAACCTAAACCGCTCCAGGGGTCTGTTAAACAGCTGAAGGTGAGGAGGGATTTTATTTAACAGCTTCTCCGAGTCTAAGCATATCAGAAAATGAAGAAATTGAACACTTTTCCCCCATAGATCAACACTTGGTAGGACAGAAAGTCTGTGAGGTCACCTACAGAGGGCTGTCGAAATAAACAGTCTTTTTCACAGAATATATGTCAATTTGAAAGCAGAAAATGATTTATGAAACTGACAGGTTTATTTTCTATACTAGATATCGTCACCATTTTTTAGACACGTTCTGAGAAAGTATAAAAAAGATAATTAACCCACAGATATTGCATGTCTCAAGAGGCTGCATAATCAAAACTATAGATCTCTACTTTCCTTTTATGCATCATCTACTGTTAACACTACAACACGTTGAATATTGAAAACGAGAAGAGGTTGAACAGACGCTTTCTGTGTCGCTCTGGTCACGTTTCCTGTCAAAGCTGCTCAACCACAGCCTGCAAAACCCCTTCTGATAAACAAAAGAGAAATGCTGGCACTAGCCGGCGCTTAGCAGAGAGTCCTGTCAAGTGCTGTAAAAAGGTTATAAACCTTTTAACACAAACACAATTCAATTTCCTCTCATTCTCTCTTTGAGTTTTACAATGTTTAATTCTTCTGATTAAATAAACCGGCTCATGGCGCAGCATGAAAGTTAAAGGAGTTTTTAGGGGGGTTTCCTCAGCCAGGATAAACAGTAAACTCACAGTAAGAAGTTTCATAATAGATAACGGTAAAAAAAAATGGCTTTGGTTTAAAACAATCGCCTGCTATGATTCCATTTTCTGCACATTTTTTATTTTTTTTCCCCAGGTTCAGCAGCCGCATTCAGACTGCAACTGCAGGTCTGAAAAGTCTTTTATCCCTCATGCTGTTCGTCAGCGAAGCAGAGATATGATGGAGGGGGGTTGGGGGTTAAACATAAGGCTGTTTCATTCCAACACACAGACGCAAAGAGGATGCAGCGCCGAAAGTCTTTACTTTAAATATAAAACATAATAAATCTGCCCGTTAAGTGAAAATGACAAAAAAAAGACCAATTCAGCTTAAAGAAAATACCTATAAATCAACAAGGAGGAGCCGGGATGACGGATCTAAAGGTGAACCAGACTAAAAGTGTCCCTGTTAGCACAGAGGAGGGATCTCATATGGCCCTTATTTAATAAAACGTCCTTTTTTTCCTGGTAGCACAATACTCAATACATCGGCACAGACAGAGAAACGAAGCTGAAACACACAGTCATCATCTAGGAAATGAGAATAGTTCTCATCCGAGGATAATGATCCATCACAACCCGTGATGGTTTCCTCTAGAAGAGTAAATGGCAGTAAATTGGATGTTGATTAAATCACAGCATTTTCTTGTATTCCAGATGGCAAAAAGGCCCTGAACCTTAACATGAAACCAAAGCGGCAAACATCATTTTGTTTCCTAAAACTCTTTCAGAGGATGGGAGGAATTTGTCACTGAAATAAAAAAAAAGATCTTCTGAATGAACAGGTAGAGCCGTTTGTAGGAAGATGTAGGAAGAAGTGTGCTAAACAAGGTAAAATGGTTTATTAGTAAACAGCTGATGGGGTTATTAGAGGGCAGGATCTGAGACAGCAGGATTACCCAATAAGGGACGAGGATTCCAACTCCAATCCTCGGGGGGGCCCGGTGTTCTGCAACTTTTAGATGCCAACTCTGAATCAACAGAGCTCATAATTAGGTGAAGTCTGGACAGCATGAATGCATAAGGAGGTAACTCATTCGTTTTGATCAGGTTTGCTGGACTGGGGAGACGTCCAAATGTTATAAAACACTATTCCTTGAGGAATGGGGCTTATCATCCCTAGAAAGACACGAAAACAGTGCAGAATTTCTGCTGACAATTTACTCGATCTACTTATTACTAAATGGCCTAAGTTAAACGCATTCTCTCTAGCTTTTTCTCCACCTCGAGTCTCTTCCGAATATCTGGCTTTACGATCAACCGGAAGCAGTTCCGCTCAAATATATCGCAATGTATCTGACAAAGTTGTTTTTATAATCTGATTTTTTTTAATAAAGCATTTTAAATGCTACAATAATCACATTTAATGAATTTTAAAGCCAATTAAGGCCTAAATTAAAAAAAATATATATATCTAAGGCCTAAATGATTTTTAATGATCCGAGGAAACCCTGCATAAAAAAAAAAAAAAATGACAGTGTGTAGGTCACTCATAATAAGTGATTTTTAAGTAGTGGTTATAAATGCTACAGTTATTACTGGATAATTACTGATCTCCCCCCATCCATTCATCAATACCCACTTAACCATGAAGGAGGGCCAAAGCGCTGGTGTACATGGTGGTCATTAGATGGTGGTGATTAGATGGGAGAGGTAAGGCTGAACGATTTAAGCCAAATATCAAAAATTAGGGGATCCCCCCCCAACCAAAAATGCATTTATAATTACATATTTTAGTTTGTAATAACCACCAGCCTGTTGTTGTTTCTCTCCAGGGTTTCATTGTTTTCATGACAACAGAAGCTAACTTCTCCAGAGTTCTTTGTCGCAGGACTTTATTGCTATTGTTGCCTTGAAAAGTTCTTATTTCTACTTGCATGCATGGATCTGCACAGTAGATGCACCCATCTTCCCTTTTGTATGGCAGCAAACCCACTTAAAGTGCAATACTGGTTCCTCAAAGGGTTCCTGTTCTAAAGGCAGTGTCTTCTGTGCTTCTGGGATTTAAAAGTTGCATTTATATATGTTGGAATTCTATAGGTTATATATAAGTTTGACTTGTAATTAGGGGTGCAACTAAAAATTTGTTCAAAAATAATTAATTTTTCGGTTATTTTTAAGATTAATCAATTAATAAATGGAAAGTTAAAGGTTCCTAAAAGAAGATTTTTCATGAAAATAAAGCAGGTGAAACTAAAACTTTTCGACTTGAGGAGTTCTGTAAGCTCACCTGCAGAGGAATGTCGACATAAACCATCTTAATCTGATAGATTAGACACTGAATATATGTCAATTTGAAAGCAAAAACTAAAATTTTTCCACTTAAGGAGTTCTGGATAGAGCATATTGACATACAAAAAACGTGTTGTTGTTTTTTAATCATAAATGTAAAATGTTTATATAGTGTTTTACAACTTTGATATAATCACTGCTCTAAGTGGGTTGCTCTGTCAGCTAAAGGCACATTTTACAGTCTCTAAATTCCAGTTAACTATTAATTGATTACTAAATTAGTTGACAATTATTCCAATAATCAGTTAATTAAGATTAATCTGATTAATTGTTTAAGTGATAATTTTAATGAGAGTTTTTGATAATTTGGAAGGGACTCTTCATGTTGGGTTAAAGTATTTCTCAGATGATGAAAAAAAAAAAAAAAAAAGCACCAAACATCAGCGGGTCCAGCTTAGGACCAGCCTTCAAAAACAGCAATGATCTGTTCCATTAATTCTATATTTTTAAACAAAAAAAACCCATAAGAGTAATTTTTAATTACATTGAGAAAAAATGACTGCTATTTATTGTAGCATTTGCTTAATGTAGCTTGTATCTGAAAGCTATTAGAAACATGTTAGTGAAATCATTTAACTTGGCAGTCTTGTGGTATTTTAAATTCAGACATCTTTCACAAAACCATCACAGCACTGATTGTATATGTCCATTGATTCCAGGTCACTAAGATCCTTCATTGTGCAGGTGCTCCTGATGTTTGCAAAGACAGTCACAAAAACATTCAAAAGAGATGTGAGACGTGTTTTCTGCCATGATTCCTCTCTTTTTCCCCAACATGGGACAATCCCAAGGAGACATCTTTTGGATCCATCTTTCTCTTGCAAATTGGTCTTCGTACAAGAAAGAAAATACAAGAAACTAGTACAAAGTAAAAATGCTGCAAAGAAAAAATGCTGCAGTGTCAGAAGATGGATTAATGCAGACTCCAAATCACACAAATGCAAAAACAAATGTTAAACAAAAAGAGGCTGCAATTCTAGGGGAACAAAAATGGAAGTCAACCAACAAATCTGGTGGAAAAAATTATTTTGCAGCAAATTTCTTTTGGGTATTTTGGTTGGCTTTTATAAAAAATGACTGTGATAAACTATCGTTCATATCAGTTTTGGCTTACTTATACTTATTCAGCTTTTATTCACCTTTTTTTTTCACAGAAATTAGGATAAAATGTGAAATTGTCAAAAAAATTCAAGAATGATACTTTCTTTGGATTTATATAATGCTTACTAATAATTTTATCCTAAATCCTTTCAGCAAACGACACTTTATAACAACTTGAAGAAGTTTTGCTCAGTTTTGTTTTCTTTCCAGTTAAATCAATTAAATACTTTATGATCATTTGAGTCCAATTTTTCCTTTCTGCTTTTCAGCTCTCTGTCCCGTAGATAATTAAATTGCCAACCCACATCAAGGAAATACGTTCCGAGATGGAAAAATGGCACCCAATCAAGTTGAAAGGTCGTTGTTAAAAGGATGTTTTAAACAAACTGGCAATTGTTGATATTTTTCCCCTCCCACATGACTGAGTACACAGTGGAAAGAGACGCCACAGCCTGCACTTAACCTAAGTCAGTCAATAATGCCTTAACCCATCAAAGGTAGTGCTGCATAAAAGGGTTGAAGCCATCAGTGTTGATATAATGTCTGCAACGTGATCACTTTTATGCTACTTTATGACCAATAATCCTTAAAAAAAATGTAAACAGTTTTTTTCATTGTTTATTCTTTTACTTACGACTTATGCAAACTAGTTAAACACTCAGGTTTTGAAAGCATCTGATATAAAACTACCTTAGACTCATGTTTTGTTTTTTTTGTTTTTTTTCCATCTACAGAGCTGTGGCTGCGCAGATTACCAGCCAGCAGCGCGAGTCCAAATGATGCTCGACACTTTCAGGGATACTAATGTCTTGAAAAATGTTGGCGTGGCGTGCAACGCAGGTGCCGCTCCAGCCAGCCATCCGGCCATTCATCCGAGCAGCCAGCCACACATCCCCCCATTTACACAGTCATCTCTCCGCAAATACACCTATCCATTATCTCCCTCTGCCAATACTACTCAAACAAACAGTTAATCTTCAAAGAAAAATTTAGCTTTTGGATTTCAAAGCCACAATCAGTTATTACAATGCCATTTTTATATCAATATCCATTAAAGAAACTTTCACTTGACAAGCTGTTTACCATTCTCTTCTTTGAAACATCTCAGCTACAAATTAATACTTACTCATTACAGATATTTTTTCTTGACAAAAAAAATGTAAAACACTGATGTATTTTCAGGGTTCCTACAGCGTAA
>NW_015151398.1:98432-100693 GCF_000732505.1 Cyprinodon variegatus | reverse complement strand
TATTTCAAATTTGAAATATTGTCTAGCCTGTAAGGTGTAAAAAAAAAAAAATTATAAAAAAATTTAACCGATTAATCGATTAATGGAATCGAATCGTGGTGTATTCTTGAGTATCGAAAATAATCGAATCGTTGGGTCAGGAAATCGATACTGAATCGAATCGCCATGATGGATGTGATTTACACCCCTAGTGATAAGTGGAGGCGTTGCAGAGACAATGGTGGAACAAAACTTAGAAATACCGGCTGTTTCTCGGTAGCTCGATTTTGATGCTTTGTGTTTCGTGCTTCGCATGTGCGACTCCACTGCCTTAATTCCCATCGTTCCGAGCTTGAATCGCTTCTTGCACAAAATACACTGTGACTCATGTATGTTCCCTGGTTTTAGCCTTGGAGAAAACTCTTGGCTGGAGCCAATTTTCATTACATTTACACTTGCTCATATTTTCCAGACAAAAAGATAATGGCGCATCTCCCAAATGTCCCGGCCGCAACAACGCTTTTATTGGTTCCGCTATCGGGACGGAACCAATAATGGCGAGCCGTTTTTTTTTTTTGATTAATAAAAAAAAAAAAATGTCAATTTTAAAGTTTTATTTAGATTACAAAAATAAATCGTAATAAAAATAATGCTATTTATGATGTTTTAAAAATTAAGACCTACGAAAGACTAATTTAAGACGTTTTAATACCAATTAATGCCTTAGTTTTATTTTGAAGAATTCAATGCTTTTTAAGACTTTTTAAGGACCCGCGGGAACCCTGATTTTGATTTTAAGATCACACTAAACATTAAACCAACCGATTTAAATCATTCATAAATGAATGAGTCTTTTTCCTCCATGCCAATGCTGAAAGTCTTTCTGGCTTTCTTAAAAACCAACAGTAATAAATGCAACACTTGGAATCTCCCATAAATTCTCTGATCACCTTTCTATTAGTAAGCCGAGGCTAGCGTGAAATTCTGGTTGTGCTAAGACCTGATCGATGACAAAAGGGGATGATTAGTAAGCGAGGGTGCAGCTCTGAGTCAGTCCTGTTAAAATACTCTTTGTATTCTTAAGGTTTGCTCAAACAGTCAGACAAAAGATAGGGTGGCATAAAGGAACACATCTACTGCTGCTCCTCTGATGCATCGCCTTTCCATATATTGCAAGACAAAAAGAGCAGAGGAAAGGACACCGTGCCTGATAAATGGCACCGTGTACAAGAGAGGAGAGAGCAATGTTAAACCCAGCGTACTTAAAAAGGAAAATAATTATTTCTTCTTTAAGTGGCTTGGTTTAGAGTTACATCTAAATCTTCTGAGATGGAATATTTAAGTCAATACTTCAGAAGTGTCTGAGGAGTAAGTGAAAGCTCAGAAACTTATGAGACTTCTTTGCTTAACACACAGAAAAAATTGAAGTTAATGTGAACAAATGCTGGCATATAAGTGGGGAGAGGAATGCAGAATAGGGCCTGTAAACTTTTAACAGGAGATGCTTTCAGCAGCAGCTACAAAGCTTACATAACACTAAGTGGAAAATCGGAGCGTGCGTCATTTCTCAAGTTTCTCTTTTCAACTGTGTTCAGGCTTGTGAATCAAGATAGTTACATCTATTTATACACCTTAACTAAAGAAATACTTTAAAAATAATAGTTTTTTTGCATTTTGAATTAGTTATCTTTTTGGGAAAAGAATCTAATAAACTTTTAAGATTTTTTAGCATTTTGGCTCTTAAATGAGAACCTTCTCTTTAATACATCCTTATAAGAAAAGCAGTTTATCTAAGAATTTGAACATTATTGTCAATAATCAAAAAAAGGACAATGAACACATTATGTTTTTGTAACAGAGTGGCATAATTATGTCCTTTAATTCTCATGATTATGGCTTACATTTGATTAAAAAAATGTAAGTATTGTGAAAAAGTTACATTTTGGAAACTCATGGTGTCGCATCTTAATCATCTCAGCATCTTTAAAATGTCTGTCAGTCCAGGTCAGTGAGATAGACAACCCTGAGAAGACTGCTAACATTTATAGTCATTTCTAGGAAAGTCACAGAGTGCCACATCAACTAACATTCATAGAAAGTTCAGTGGAAGGAAAACCGTGCACCAGCAACAGGGGAAAATGCAACCTTAAGGACCGTTATTTGAATTCCACTCAAGGCTGCCATCTGTCAGAAAATGTAAGGAATAGAAAGTACAAATACTTGTGTGAAAATGTAATAAGTAGAAGTCAGAAGTAGGAAGAAAAATAAGCAAAGTATAGATA
>NW_015151398.1:95140-97728 GCF_000732505.1 Cyprinodon variegatus | reverse complement strand
TAGACACTATCCAGATCACACACAGCCAGTCAGCCACCGGTAATGGCTATATCCTTTTCCTACAGTGTTCAGTGAAAATATCGCGCTGCATCGCCATATTTCAAGTATCATGATGCATCGTGATAGAATCGCATCGTGGCATGTGAACCGTGATTCGAATCGAATCATGACTTCTTTGCAAATACCCACCCCTACTAAAAAATGTACTTAAGTACAATAACAAAGTATTTGTACTTCATTACTTGACACCTCTGCAAAATGGAGCTCTAATCCAGTGAGATGAAGGTAGTAATAATGATAATACTCATTTAAAAAACAATAACATAAGAATGATTTCAATAAATAGTATTTATAGTGTAATTTATAACATCCCAAAGCACTAAAAACAGTAAAAAAGAAAAATACAAAAAGTAAAAAAAGAATATTAATCATAAAACCTGGAAATTATCCTTGTCTGCTCCTCGATTCATTTTGATTCAAAGAGCTTTCATTACAGGCCATCCTTCCATCGTCTGTCATACTACCAATGCCTCCTTTGTCGCCATAACGACCGGAAATGTTTCTGCGTGCACGTTTGCATAAGACTATCAAACGTGCTAAATATAGACCCAAAAACCCTTTGTGGGGTTAGCTATTTTAATTGCATATCTCACAGCCATTTATTTGTCATTAGGAGGTGGTCTGCATATCCCAGTCTGAGGCTGCTGCCTCCTGGTTTTACACAAGCAAATATCTTTGCAGCTTCTATGTGCGCGAGAAGTTTAAAACATCTGAACCTTCTGAACATCAGGACCCAAGTGCGTACAAATTAAAACTTTTCTAAAACCAGAAATGTATGTTTCAATATATTTCTCTTTTTCAATCTTATTTCAACCTCTTATAAACCATAAACAGGTATGAAATCACTGAAATTTCATTAGCTAGGACATTTTTTTGGATGACTGAGGAGAAATGAAGAAAGGTCTTGATCATGGGATCCCTTTAGCGTCATCCACACACCCAAAGATGATTAAGGGTGAAAGCCGATTGAGACTCTAAGAACAGTTCACACGCTAAACGATTTCTTCAGTGGGCATGACGTTCATCAAACTTGTATTAACACGGCAGAAAAAACCAGTCCGACATCTGCAGTTAAGTAGGGATGTGATGACGCAACGCCGGCGAGCAGCAGACGGTAATCTTCTCCCGAAGACAATACACAAAAAGAGACGTGACCCTGCATGTACCCGTGACTCTGACTTTAAGTCTCTCCATGCTGTGACTCCGGGGAGCTTCAAAGGAAAACTAAATCTCCTGGAACTTCCTGCATGACCTCTGGCCCCTCCCCTCTTTCTCTAAAAGTCCTTCCATCATCCGTCTCCATCTTCAGAGTCTGCCAGCACTCTTTGTTATCCACCCCTCCCTTCACTTCATCAGCTGTTTTTCCTTTTGTCTTCAGGACAAGCAGGAAACTTTGAGACGGCCTTGAGGAGAAGGAGGAAACTCCCCCCAATATCTGCAGCAGCTTCTACTGTAAATTTCCCAGAGGAATACCAACTGTAAACACTTAAAGATGCTTTGCTTTCTGGAACTCATCTAAACTACTTATCTCTTGTTTCTTCAGTGCGTATCGTGACCATATCGGCTGTATGGAAACCCTCCGTGTTACTCAAGCGTAAAATCGTTCTGCACCTAGAGACGCAAACGTACACCATTTCTACCTCTAATCCATCTCCAGGAGAGCTTATTACTTTTGGGCTTCAGCATAGGAATTTCCAGAGAGCCGCCATCATGTCATGACAGCTGAACAATCAAACTGATTCATGCACGTTCACTTCTGCAGGGTTTAAAGCTCGGCGTGTATCGTAAAGGAAGTCTTGTTTTTATTTCCTTCCTTCCTGTAGTAATTTATAGAGTCAGTAAGCTCTAACTGTATGTTGTAAATATGGCAGGCCTGTTGGTAAAAATAAGTACAATTCAACATTTCTAGACACAAGAAGAATTAAAATATACAACTATTGAGGATTAAATGTTTTTCAACAAATGATCATCTACAAGGAATAGGTTGAACCATAGATAATTATTTATGGGTGTAAAGATATATGCAGCCAGAGGATTCATGATAAGAGGTTTAGAGAGAGGTTTTCAATGCTTCTCTGTCCAGGATCCCCTTTCAATGTCTGGCTAAATGAATCTCGAATTACAGAAATTATTTACATCGGAAGATATAAAGCAATATAAATAAAGAAAAAACTCTTGATTAGGAATAACTATTAGTATTTTTTTTTTTTCAGATCTTAATGTAAACTTCTGGTACTTGTGTAAAGGAAAACACAAGAAAATGTATATGGGTTTTTTTTTTACCAATATTGCAGATGTTAACATGTTTCATTTATTTGTGATTAAAACAAAGTCAATCTTAAATCCACGACCCCCCCTGCATTACCACAGGGAACCACTAGGGCAGGAGTTTCAAACTCAGGGCCAGTACCCTGCAGCTTTTAGAGGTGTTTATTGCCCTAGAGATGCTGCATCAGATGGTTAAACTATCCAACTAATTACTAACCAATTAAAAACCAGCGAGGTCCGAATAAAGAAAATCATTAACC
>NW_015151398.1:89406-93072 GCF_000732505.1 Cyprinodon variegatus | reverse complement strand
CTGTCCATAGCGTTCCTTGACAGTGTCGTTTCTAAGTCACCAATTTAGTGCTACTTGGTCCAAATGGAATTTCCCATTGGGAACCTGCTAGCACTAAGTTGCTAACTGGTTAGCAATTTAGTGCTACTTGGTCCCAATGGAATTTCCCATTGGGAACCTGCTAGCACTAAGTTGCTAACTGGTTAGCAAGATGCTACTGACAAACCGGCCACAATCAAACTTGCTTGCGAACCTTTCGCCACAACAATCCCGCCCTCTTGACAATCGACCAATCACATTCACTTTATTCACTCGTGTAAAGTTACTTACACCACTTGGGAGAATTCGGAAATGCAACAGTTGGAACAGCAGTTTGCCTACAACTTTAAGAAATAATTAAAAACCAAAATCATTCACAATCAGTTTTGAATGTTTTACTCCAGGCTTTCATATAATCCAATTAATCAAAGAATAATCAACCGATTCATCGATTTGCAAAATAATTGTTAGTTGTAGCACTAAAATAAATGAATAAAAACAAAAACACAAATATGAATACTTTTAAAAAATATCATTACGTTGACACGGATAAAGTCTCCAAGAAGCTTTTAAAAAGTTTTATTTTACTGCATTGTTAGCATGTTTCAGCTGCAGTCTGCAAAACAGTCATTTCTAAAGATAAGCAGACAGACGGTGGGGATCCTTCAGACACAGCTGCCATATTAGATGACGAGGGTTTTATGTATTGTTTTCTTCTAAGCTTCTAACAAGACAGTCATGCAACAGAGCCAGATTCTCATAGCAGAGCAGAATGTTGACTGCTAACAAAGCCAGCACCTCCAGGTGGATTAAAGAGGTTACTATAGAGCCTAGGAATAACAAAAACACAGTCTAACCTGGAAGCTTTTGTTAAGTTGCTATACATTATGTGAAGGGACAAACAGCTGGTTGATTCTCTAAGCTAACCCTGGCTATCACCTCCAACATCCAGCCAACCTTTTAAAGCACAACTTGTTATCTGCGACCACAGGAGCCCTTTGTAAAAACCCCACAAAACCAAAGTATTAAAAAAAGTTAAGAATCGAAAAAATTTATTTTTCCCAAACTCTATCATTGACTGAATTTCTTGCACTAAATTTTCACGGGCCATTAAAACGTGCATTAATGAAATGATTTTAAATAATCACCCAAAGTGCAAATGACTGGTGATTAATTTCAACTTTCCCTGTATGGATAAAATGTGAGGAAGAGTTTAGATACTTAAAATAAAAACTAAAAAGAGCAAAAAGAAAAAAGCTTCTGGCAGTGTAGTTTTATTTGAGGATAGAGAGAGGACTTAAAGCAGTGAGAAAGCCTAAAAGACAAGAGTTAAGTGATCAGGAGTTATAGAACCAAGAATTAAGACAAGATCAAGAATAAGAAGAACAATTAGAGTCAATTTATGAATTGAGCTTCAATCTCTTTCTCTTTTTTTTTTTTAGTATAAAAGCTTGGTTACCTCTGTATGAACTGCACTTGAGGTTACATATATGATTCTGACTTGTTTCCACAGTAGGTTAAGAGTGACTTCTTTGTTTCCTGTTTTTATATAGCATACAGTGAGGGTAACTGAAAATGACTATCATTAAAAAAGATCATTCTGACCTAATCTTACATGTAAAACACAATCAATATTCCTCCCACTTATTAAATAAAAATACCAGAAAGGCTGTAAAGATACCGCACAGATCCCTCAAGCTCATCTTTAAGATGACTTTAAATATAATCCTAGTAAAATTCAAGCTGTTCATCAGAATGATTCTCAGTAATGTTAACTGATTTGTGGTTATGCTCCATTTTAGACGACCCTAAATAATCAGATCAAATGTTTTGGGGGGCATTTTTGTCCGTTTCTTTCTAAATAAAGCTTTCAAACAGTTCCTTGGTTCATGCTCCGTTATTTTGGAATATCAAATTCTTACCATATTTTAAACAGGGAAGCTTTTAATTTGTTGATTATTAATGCTAATTAACTCAACATGGCACTTGATTTTCTCCTACTTAGTGAGCTTCTTAAAACTGAAATGATCAATGTTCAAGTTTCTGCTGATCATCTTTAAAAGAAATGGCAATATTCTTTACTTCATAGTTGAGGGCTTTATCTTTTAAGAATAAATATAATTATTCACTTTTCCAGCTAGAATACAGACACAATAAATGTTCTCTATTTGAAGCAAAGGTGAACTTTTTTTAATTACTTTTCCATATAAAAACACATCTGAAACAATAGCTCTCACGTCTGCATGTGATTAAAAGTTCTGCAGAGGTAAAGATGGGGATGGGAAAGCGTTGAGTAATCCACCACAAATCTGAAATAACTGTCAACCTGAATTAATTATTCATCCTTATTTGGTTTTTATTTCATTGGAAACATTCTCAGACATTCGAACAGATGTTGTCAAGCTCAGAGAAACTGAAAGAAGAGCTTTAACCTTGAGCCTTTCCTTTATGCATATAAGCAGCCAACTTTTCCAAGTGTGAAAGGAAACTGGAGCTTCCTTGATGTACGGAGGTTCTGTGAACCTAACCGCTGCAAAATGCAACAATTCACACAACATATCTTAGTGATGTTGCAACCACACACTGCAAAGGTGTTTAGGGAAAGAATCCTTTAAGCGAAGCCTTGCATTGCAACCTAAACATTTCCTTTCTGGAACTGAGGTTTCCTAACTGATGCCTTCAGTGACCATCGCTGTGTGGAAAAAAACAGCAACATGCATGTGATATTCTTCTGCAGGGATTTAAAACGTTAAGGAAGCTCATCTGGCTGCTTTATGGAGCAGAAATCACTTTCCTCTAATCCAGCAAGCTAAAAAAAAAACAGATCTGTCATGTGTGAGGTTACACATGTCAGAGGAGAAAGCAATCATTGCTGCATTTTAAGAGCTATTTACTTGGAGGCAAAGGCCATCTAAGGGAAACCCTTTTTTTATTGCACATCAATAAATAAGGAAATGCTCATTATCAAACTTTATATTTTTAAAGCTATAATTCCGTTACAGGAAAAAAAAAAAAAAAGTATGAGTATCATCTTAAAAAAACTGAACTAACATGGACTCACTAGACTGTAAATCCAGCTGACAGCCCAGCAGCTCTGGGCTATAGGAAAACCAACATACACCCACACACCTCAGCAACCACAGACATGGACAGCAGAGCTGATTATTGACAAAAACCTACAGCTACATACATGCCAGGACAGGAAAAACAATCGTCTTCAAGTCCTATTTTTAGACTCTGCCCTGAGATTAAATCAGATCGAGCAAAAAACAGTGGACCTTTGCTTCATGTAAATTATCCAATCAGTGCTGCACAGGAGGGAGTCGTATAAGAAAAATAGGTTGGATGAGACTTAATTGTAATTTTTAAGAAAGAAAATTTTTCATGGCTAAATTTTAAGGGCAGGCTTAAAACGTTCCTTTTTTATAAAGCTTATAGTTAGAGTGCCTCAGGTTATCCTGAGCTATTTCTATACTTATGCTGTTATAGGCTTAGACTGCTGGAGGACGTCTAAGCTGTTTCATAATTTTCCTTGAATCTGTCTCTATTCTCCCACTCTGCAGAATCTGTTAGTTCAATCTCTAATATTCTGCTCTCTCTGCTTTTCCTCATAGTAGCTTTGCCTTGTCTGTTCCTGTTTGCTGTGAC
>NW_015151398.1:78733-88334 GCF_000732505.1 Cyprinodon variegatus | reverse complement strand
GGGTTGGCCCCTCCCACCGCGCTTAGCCGTTAAGCTGCAGAGAGCGCGAACGGAAATAAAAAACGGACACCCTTTCAAAATAAGAGCTGCTTTGTGAACTGTTCAATCAAGGTTAAAAAAAAAAAGGTTTAAATCAAGTTATGTGAGAAAATGGGAATTTGTCTCCGTTTTATATCACTGACATTGTAGCAACCTTAATTTTTAAAATAGATTTTAATTCGTGTACGATAAATAGTAAACATAACCAATGGTAGCCTAGTAAACTAGCCCCAGCTGCCAGCGGCCTAAATCTTTTTTTGCCAGCGAGTCATCTAGCCTCGATCAATGCCCCAGGCCCTAGAACTGGCGAGCCAATCACAACGCAGAGATGTGTTTTGAATTTCTGGATGCAAAGCGGGTGGAGTTTTGAGGGCGTGACGACAAAGCTGCACAACGCTGGAGAAAGACAACAAGGAAGATGGCAACAACTATAGAACAGTTCTCATTTGACTCAGCTTTGGAATAAGTTTTTCAACGATTAGACTTGGGGTTTTCGTTGAAACGTGAGCAGGAAGAGGCTCTACGCTCATTTATCTTTAAGAAGGACGTTTTTGCCGTTTTACCAAAAGGCTGTTTGTTTTCACTTCCCCTCCAGCTTTCTGTCGCACTTACTACGTCAGTCTGTTGGTCAAATTGACTCATTGGCCAATACGTACAGACATGGTTTGAAAGACAACGGGTTATTCTCATCAACAATCTTCCGATGTCTCATTCATCGGGGCTAGACTAAATAACACATTTAATCTCACAGTTAGTCTGGTTTATCAGGCTAAACCAATGGCGTAATGACACAACAATAGGCCCGTAAGCAACATTACCTGGGTGGGCCTCATATGAAGTACAACACGTCATAAAGGTTCAGGATACGGCGACAGTTCAATAAACCGTCCAAGAAGATACAATTAGGCAATTCTCAGTCGTATTTGATCACACATCACACACAGAAAAAGAGTGACTGTGCACCTTGAATGCAACCATTGGTGACAACGCACCACCACATGTTACAGACATCCCAAGTGCTTATCGAACCCCACATATTATATGAGTGTATTTTTTTTAACAACTGTCAAATGAAATATACACAGTTATTAACATAGTAATTAAAAGTAGCACTGTTTGCTTTGCTATTGGTGTCGTGTTTAAACAGCTCACCATCATGGTGAGATCTGGCATGTGTTTTGGTATAAATGCGACCCGAGGCAGTCTCTTCACCATTACATCTGCAAAGACACATGCTAGTCGACAATTGCGTAGGGGGCCAACCAGGTGTCAGTGACGGGGCCCCTAAGAGGTTGTGGGTCCATAAGCAACTGCTGTCTCTGCTTACTGATATTTACGCCATTAAACATAACCAGCAGCTGCAAAAGCTTAAATGGCCACAGGTTCATTTCTAAATATTTGTTATATAAACTCTAATAGTAAATGATTTAATAGGTCCAAGAAAGCAATCAGTTGTAATCCCTTCTCTTATAGATTTAATAGCTAATCAGTAATTTATTCAGTATTCTGTTTTCAGAGTCAATCTTAGGCCACAAACTGTTCTAGAGGGGTTCTGGCCCCAGGTCTGTGCAACAAAACAATAGACACTGTTAAATTGACATTGCTCATGTTATAAATACCTCTGCAGTAGGAAAAAAGTATTCAACTATTCACCCCAGTTAGTTGAACGGAGATCGATGGATTTCACTCAGTTGGCCTAAAATCTTTGCAAAGAGAGAACAGTTCATCATGCAGCCCTTTCTCTGTGTATTCAGCCCTGTTCTGCCTGGACAGAGTGTGTTCCCCTTATGTACAATAATGGAAAGTAGTCAGAGTCAAAACAAATTACAGACACTTTTGTTAAACAGTAACATGTTATGAATAAACCTTGTGGAGTTATACATATATACAGCCCATTATGAAACATCTTTAGTTCATTATTTGAAATGAATAATTATCATATTTAACTGCAGTTCTAATTATCACCACTATTCTATGCCATTTACCTTTTTCCTCTGAGCACAGAACAGTCGGCTTGCTTGGACTCACAATGAATCATGGGATACCAAAGGCTACATAGAATATACCTCCTCTGTCCTTCAAACTGGGCAAATAGACAGCTGCATTTGAGGAGCTTTCCAACCTGAACAGGCCTCGGTGCCGCGCTGTGACGTAATCAGCATACAAATGGGGTGGACTAACATTTCTGCTTTCAAAAACCTACAATGCAGCAATGGAGTTGATCCCTTCCCGCTGTCCTCGTAACCCCAACCCCTTTACAGGGAAGCAGAAGACCTGGCCTATTCAGCCAGGACAACAATTCTCTTTAACGACCCCCCTTTTAGAGACATAGACAGCAATGCGCCTGAGGGGCGCAGCTTCAACTGATGCTTACTAATTACGTATTATGCTGCTGTGTGACATAAGTTCTGGACTCGTTACGAATATATGTGTATATATGTATACACCCAAAATTAAGAAAATATATAGAAAGTTCAGCGTATGCCAGCATTTTAGGAGATTCTGGGACGTCGGGCATATGCTTGCTGAATCTGCAAGGTGTGACAGGGCCCTAACCTACAGCAATCTCTCTTACCAATAGTCCCACTGTGTCTAACAGGCTCCAGTTCATAGGCCTACATTAAAAAACGGCTTAAGTCTAAAAGCAGAACATTTTCATCTTTTATGTTTCTTTCCTTATCCCATATAAGCATGCTATTTACTGTTCATACTGTTTACTTAAGATGTGAAACTTGTTTTTTAAAGTTGATTCTCGTTTTCCCATCCTTTATTTTGAAAAATATACACCGGATATAGATTCCCTGTGTCTCTTGTTTTATTTTCTTCCCAGGTACCGTTAGGAATTAAGTCCAGTTTGTTCTTTAAAATGTTTTATTTCAGCGCAGCAGAAAAAAAAAACATTTTTATGTTTACTTTTCAAGCTATAGTTCAGGTTGAAAAGTAAACTTACAGAGAACATCCCCTCCACCCCTCCAAAAAATGTGGCTTTGTGCTGACCACAGGCAGCTCTCTGCTCTAGTTAAAAACATTTATCCGTGGCGTCGGAAAATGAACCCAGTGAAGAACCTCCTCGGCCTGGTTTCCTCCCACAGCTGCTGCTGAGACACGAGGCGAGATGTGATGGAAACGCTGGTGGTGTGAAACCATGAGCTGCTGCACCTCTACTGCTCTCAACTCTGTGGTTTTTCTCTGTATTCAATGTGTCAAACATCTCATAGGCTGTCATTCCATTGCGCAAACAACGGACCACTGTGTGGACATTACAAAACTGCTTCAATAAATAAATACCGGTATATAGTTTATATGTCCTTAAAAGTGTTGAGGTTTCATGTAGGATAACACTATTTAAAAAAGCATAATAATAATTGAATTTTATTGATGTCACACTGGATAAATTTAGCTCTGCATTTAACCCATCCCCTTGGGGAGCAGTGGGCTGCCATTGTGTGGCACCTGGGGAGCAGAGTGGGGTTAGGGGTCCTTGCTCAGGAACCCGGAGTCCAGGCTGTGGGGATGGAACCTGTCATGATTATTTTGCCTCTTACCTTAATCAAAAGAATATAATTTTAAGACTATTTTTAAAAGTTTTTTCTTCAGCTTTTCAAAGTTTTCTAGCTGGACAAGCTACAACTACTATTTTTCAGATTTAGCCTGCTCTTTTAGTTAATCTGTTAAAACAATTTTTTTCTGATGAAAAGATATGCCTACCTGGTTCGGCTACATTTATGACCATGCCAAATAAAAATGACAAAAAGTAATTTCTGACTTAATGCCCTGGGTTTTCACATCAATAATAAACTGGACTGGACTCATAACACAGACGCCCCGGTGTTATGAACCCTCAGCCTCCACCTCCTGAGGAGGCTGAGGTCCTATGGAGTGAGCAGGCCCCTGCCTAAAACCTATTACTCTGTGGTGGCATCAGCTCTCCTTATGCTGTCGTCTGCTGGGCCCCTATCAGCGCAGAGCAGGACAGAGAGAGACTGAACAAACTGGTGAGAAAGGCCGTTTCTGTCCCAGCCTGCGCTCTGGAGTGGAGGAAGTGCCTAAGAGGAGGGTGCTGTCCAAGCTTACATCCATCATGGACAACAAATGGTAAATGGCATGTACTTATATAGCGCCTTTATTCAAGTCAGGAGACTTGACCAAAGCGCTTTACACTACATTCATTCACCCATTCACGCATATCTCCAGCTGTCTACGGGTGAGAGGCGGGGTACACCCTGGACAGGTTGCCAGTCCATCGCAGGGCAACACAGAGACAAACAGGACAAACAATCATTTACACACACACTCACACCTAAAGAGTATTTAGAGAAGCCAATTAACCTAACAGTCTTATTTTTGGACTGTGGGAGGAAGCTGGAGTACCAGGAGAGAACCCATGCATGCTCAGGGAGGACATGCAAACTCCATGTAGAAATAAATATGGACACAATGTATATACTGTACCTCATGCACCTTTTCATTCTTTGACATCTTCTTATTTTTGACTATTTGAGCAGATGTACGAGTAAATTTCTCCACTCTGAGATCAATAAAGTAAATTAAAAATTAAAGCAATGTTTTTCTGATGAAAAGATACATCTATCTGTTTTATTCGGCTGCATTTGTGAACGTGCCAAATCAGAATTACATACTGTAATTTTGATGTAATGCCCTGTTTGTGGGCTTACTGCAGTGGCAGTAGAAAAACTCTCTTCCTTAAATGCTAGATGAACCCTTTAGAATAACCCTCATTAACAGCTCTGTTTTGATGCTTTAAGATAAGCTCTGTGTGCCACATATAACTTATAAGAGTCTATTGTTCCATATATTGCAGAGCAGATGCATGCATTTTTTCTGCTTCGAATATTTAACCAAACATATTACATGACAATTTAATGACATTATTGGCTTACCGGGGTTATATTTGCTTTTATTTTCAATTCTATGGTTATCAAAAAAATATTTGCTTATCCCTTCTATAATATAAACATTTCTCGCTGGTTGCTGGTGTTCATCACAATATGTCTCTCATCCAGAAGGCATTAATGGATCACTGACAAAATTCAAGAGTAAAATGATATCTCATTGCTAATTCAAATAAACACAGAAAGTGTATGTAAACAATGCAGGATTTTTTTTTTGGGCTCTGAGCTTAATTTCATTTGCTCATTTGATAAATGCATGATCACTATCAGGTACAAAACCAGGTTGCTAATGTAAAATACACCCTGCAGCACTGATTATTCAGTGAACTTTATAACTGAAACGTCATGAAAAAGGCACAACAGTAACTTTCATAACGTAGTGAGTTTTGCATTTACTTATATTAATGGCACAGAAACAGGAAAAAAAAAAGTGAGGAGATTCGTGTTAAAGATGGGCTCTAACAATCTGCTATAATATTTGATTATATCCCAGAATCACACTATAAAACAGAAGCAAAGTCACTTATAAGGCAGAAAAAAAGTTTGTTCCATTTGCATATTATCAACTACTAAGGATGTAATTATGTGTCTGAAAGGAACATCGACCACAAACACATAAAGCAGCAGAATCACTGCGTCCTAAGAAATTAAAATCTGCTAACACCTGTTTATGCTGCATTTTAGGAAATTTGTTTAATTAGAGTACAAATCAACTTTCACAGATATGGATAACAGATGTCAGTGCAACTGCTGCAAAATATGGTGATTAAATGTGAGGGTTTGTGTTGAAATGTTGTGTTTGCAAACAGCAATTCCAGATACCCCTGCTGTAAACTTTAATACAAAATAAAACATCTGAAACTGAGCTTTAAGTGGAGAGAGAATGGAAAACAAAACAATGGGAAAAAATCAACCTTTAACATCTACCACAAGCCTTTGTTTCAGATACCAAAAGTAAAGCTTTCTGGCAAAGGGGATATCATCCATCCATCCATTTTTCGTCACACTTATCCCAAGCAGGGTCACCAGCTGACTATGGGCGAGAGGCAGGGTACACTCTAGACAGGTCGCCAGTCTATGGCAGGACAAAGGAGACAAACAACCATTCACGCACACACACTCACATCTAAGGACAATTTAGAGGAGCCAATTAACCTAACAGTCATGTTTTTGGACTGTATGATGAAGCTGGAGTACCTGGAGAGAACCCAAGCATGCTCAGGGAGAACATGCAAACTCCATGCAGAAAGACCCCTGGCCAATTATCTGATAGTTCCTTCCTTCCCAAATCAGCTTTCCACTTCTTCTTTTAATGTCCAGTCATTAGAGAAGCATCCACCTTATCTGCCATTGACTCCCCTGCTTCTATGAGTTTGTCAACCGGATCAGAAGATGGTGCTTCTCCCTCCGCCTTTCACCTGTCTGTCTCTGAAAGTGAGGTGAAGAGGCAGCTGGAGAGACTGAATCACAATAGGTCACCATGGTCCTGATGGTGTGAGCCCCAGAGCCCCATCCTACAGCAGCTCTTCAACATTAGCCTGACCCTTGAGACAGTTCCAGTGATGTGGGAGACCTCAGCCAACAATCCTCAGTGATCAAAGACATGTTGCCCTGACATCCCACATTGTTATCCTAGAGAGACTTCTGTTGGTTCACCTCAGCAAGCAAACAAGCAGCCATCATGACCTCCTGCAGTTTGCTTATCACCGGGGAGTTGGAGTTGATGATGCCATCATACACCTGCTTCAACAAACCCAATGTCATTTAGACAATGCAGAAAATGCAGACAGACTGTTATTTGATTTCTCCATAACATTTAACAGTATTCAGAGTTTGTGAGAAACCACAGACTAGGATGGAGGCACAAACAACAGCCTGGATCTAAGACAACATGACAAACCGACCACAGTTTCTTAGACTGATGGGTCAGCTGTCTAATCAAGCTGTCAGCAGCACAGGAGCACCACAGGGGACGGTACCCTCTCCATTCCTTTTTACTCTGTATACCTCTGACTTCCAGTACCAGACAGAGTCCTGTCACCTGCAGAAATACTCAGATGACTCTGCCATCACTGGGTGCAGCAAAGATGGACAAGAAGCTGAGTACAGAGAGCTGGTGAACCGCTTTGTGGCCTGGTGTGGAAACAATCATCTGATCCTGAATGTCAATGAAATAAGGGAGATGATTGTAGATTTCAGAGAAACAGGAACAAACTGAACCCTGCTCACATCATGGGAGAAGAAGTGGAGGTGGTGGAGGAGGAGAAATACCTTGGTGTTCACCTGGAAAACATGACTGGAGATATTCCGTAACAATTCAAAAAATATCCACTGGACTTGGTTTTCAAGATTTGAAGACATTTCGCCACCTTCCTGGAGAGGTGGCGAAACGTCTTCAAATCTTGAAAACCAAGTCCAGTGGATATTTTTTGAATTTTTACGGAATGACTATGACCTGGATGACTGAGAACCTTCATCAGCATGACTGGAGATACAAATGTGAAACAGTCTACAAGAAGGGACAGAGCAGACTGTACTTCCTGACTTGCCTGTCAGTGTTTGCAGCAGATGCTGCATATCTTCTATCATTCTGCTGTGGAAAGTGTGATCTCTTCCTCCATCATCTGCTGGGGTAACAGCATCAGAGCAACTGACTTTCAAAAAAAGCTCAACAAGTTAATAATGTAGGCCAGCTCTGTTCTAGGAACTCCTCTTGAACCTCTGGAGATGATTTCACACAGAAGGATTCTACATATACCAACATGTTTGAGCGAGGAGCACCACTGTTTCTGACCAAGGCCCATTTCTTAGTAGAATTATGCCCTGATGATTCGATTTGTCCTGCAGAGCAAAGGACAGCTCCTTTAGTGAGAAGGTGCCTACATGCAGAACAGCTGAAACTTTTCCAAATGGAAAAACAACAACAGCAACAAATCCCCTTACAAAGGCACTTCATCTTTTTGTTTCCATTGGAAAACAACTAATCAATGAGAGCTACACAACTAGATTCACACAAACAACATCTTTGTTTGTTTTATCTTTGTTAAATGGTCATTTGTCAAATACTGGTGCCAGATTTCCTGAAGCTACTCTTTTGGATCATGTTCTCTGGATAAAGATTTAATGATTTATCAGATTAAAGACTTGCTCAGTTTAAAATAAATCTGCTGACTTTATTTCTTTATCTTATCTTACTGTGTTTTCCTCAGGGACTAATCTAAAGTAATACCTCTTTTAAAAATCCAGTCTGTGGCTCTGAGGGTGTTGTCAATGAATGGCGGCACCCATTAGATCCATATTTACCTGCCTGGACATGAAGAAGTTCCTTAAGGACAGTCCAGCTTTCATGATGGTGTTGTTCTTATTAAAGCTTTATTGACAAATTAACAGTTTTGGATCCAGTCAGCAAAATCTGTGCCAATGTTTCTACAGTAGAGATGCTGACAAACAGGGATTTTGCTTCATCAGCACATATTTTCAACACAACATATTCCTGCCTTGGATGTAAAGTCCTCTGACCCAGCATTTTGATCCCAGCTCCATCTTTAATAACTAGACTAATGTATAAGCTACACTATCTCTGCCTAGTTTCCATCATACAGTAAAGCTTTTAAACAGAAACCAATTTTCTGTCAATTTAAGTATTAACCCTAAATGCCTGAATTGATACCCTACTGTACAAAAATTTTTAATGGTTGTTTTTTTCTTTTTCAATCAGATGTAGATTTGAAAAAAAAAATTTTGCACTAGTGTCAATTTTGGTATGATTCTAATTAGCGACAACAGGCATCTAAGGAATAACTCAAATATTTAAAACCTGGTTGTTGACTATTTTAATGTTGTTTTTTAGACAAGACACAGGAAATTAAGTCAAGGTATATATATATATATATATATATATATATATATATATATATATATATATATATATATATATATATATATATATATATAGCAAGGAGGACTTGTTTTGTATCATCTTAGTGATTCAAATTGACCAAATTTGTGGAAATTCGACCCGCTACAATGTTGGACATTAAACAATGATCATTGCATTCATTCACAAAAACTCATTTTATTAAAATAAATCAATTTTGATAAATGGAAATAAATGCATTTCATTGAATTTTTCTACAATTACACTATTGTTATTAATTTTACTCGTCTCCATTCCTAATTGCCAAGTGAAACTTAAAAAGCTTCAAACCCAAAACCAGAAATAATTTTTTTTTTTTTTTATCAGCTTTTGGTCATTTTTTTTTATAAATCTGCTGTAAAAAACATCATAAGTCTGTAGGTATTTTTTCTTATTGTACTGCCTTACTCAGATTTAGACATGTTACCCAGTTTATCAGGCAGATTTTATCGGTTCTCGCTGTGTTGTGTTCAGTTCACAATCACAGCAAATAAATAATTTAAAAGCACATTGAATGGTACCCTCAGTACCAAATGTATAAACCTACATTTGTACTATATATAAAGGTATATATATAGATATTGTCATGACAGTGGCACGGGAAGGGGGGTGCTGTTGGGGCTGCAGCCTCCCTCGTCATAGCATCAGCCCCCCATGGTGGGGGGCTGTGGAGTAACATAATATTGTACTTAAAAACATGAAATTATTTATGTATTTATTTTATTTTTTAAAA
>NW_015151398.1:59679-77734 GCF_000732505.1 Cyprinodon variegatus | reverse complement strand
GCTCTCCCAGAGCGTCAAACAAGAGACAGGTTTTCCTAGGAGCGACAAGACAAAGGCTGCTTAGAATTCAGTTTTCTCTAGGGGACAAAATCAAAAGACAAAGAGGCTCAGGTTCGCTAACCAAACTTAGCTAACACTGCGGCGTCGAAGAAAGGTCTGGCATCTGCTTAAGTAGTGGAGGTCCTCTAATGGGCTGACGAGCTCCAGGTGTGCTGGAGGGCTCCAGCCCAGAGGATCCACGGCGCACTCTGCTGGAGAAAGGTGGAACTTCTCCAGATCCCAACAGATATGGCTATTTCAGATAAATAAGCAATGTTTAAATTGAAATACAAGAAAGGCAGAAGCCTCTTCATACAATGATGGGTAAAAACTTGCAGTATCCATTCATGTAAAATTGCCTAATCTCTATTATAATTTAGTACACATCTGTAACTCCTCTGTGCCTACAAAAAGTCTTTTGGAACCATGGTCCAAACCCCACAGGAAGTCTGCCATTTTGGATCAAAGAAGAAACTGAACTTTATGGGGGAAACTGAAATAAACATCATCATCTCATCCCAGAGAGATCCTTAGATTCTCTGTTTCCTCTGTCCAGGATGTACTGCAAAAACGCTGCAGGAAAAGGACTATAAACATTGCCGGAGAGCCTAAAAACTGTCATCTGAATTGCTCCTCTCATCTTTTGTGGAGAATTTAATTCAAATTAGTTCGTTTATATAGAGCTAATTAACATTACATATCATCTCAAAGCTCTACAGACAATTCAGTGGAAGCATACTGACAGATTGGTTCAACGTTTTCCATCTAAGGAAAACCCGCTGATTCCATCCAGTTATTGACGTGCAGGATGCTTTTCCTGGGTGAACAAGTGGTGACAGTACACATTCCTTTGCATTTTGTCATTGACTCTTAGCAATCCGTTACTCCAAGCATGCATGCAGCGACAGTGTAGAGAAAAAAAAACTTTTAACAGGAAGAAACTTCCAGAAGAACCAGGCAGAGGGAGACAGAAGCAGACATGCAAAACAAGCAGAAGCACTGATCTAATAGTGCTTTCTATGTTAGAAAATGTAAAAAGATCAACAAGCTCCATAATAGTGGGAAAAAAATCTATCTCCTATTAATTCCCTTTTACAAATATTTATGTAAATATATATATACATATATATATATATATATATATATATATACAGATACCAGAAGAGTTCTGGTTTTCTATTTGCTTACTGAAAAATATTATCTGAGTGACAGGCGTGTTTGGGACAAGAACTACTTATTCCCATAACAAGCCAGATTCTTCGTCAAGGTTTATTCATAACATGTTACTGTTTGACTTAAGAGTCAGTAGTGTGTTTTGACTCTGACACAACCTTCACTGCATTTGGCCACTCTTTCTAGCCAAAACAGGGCTGAACATCATGCTGTAAGGGCTGTATGTTGTCTTTTTACTTAAGTAAAATAAAATACCAACTGAGTAAAATCCATTGATATCTGTTTATTTAACTGGACTGTATAGTTGAATACTGTTTTCCCACATCACTATGTCAATTAGAGAAACAGTTAAAGAAGACAGGCTTTGAGATGGTTTTCATGTCAAAGAAAAAAGAAAAATATAACTAATTCAGTAAAACCTGTGCCCTTAGCCCATATGTCTAGGAAAGAAACATGACTAAACACTGAAAAAACGGCCAAATTCTATCATGAAGTTATTGACCGTGGCAGCCCAGCTGATGCCCCCTCCAGTACAGTGATACAGCTTAACCTAGAGAGATCATTTAAAGTTAGAAGTTACACTATCAAATTCTGCTCAATTTGAGAAGAGAAGTAGAATGTAATAGAATGATGTAGAGAAATGCAGCAAATGTGACAATTATTGAAAGTTTGTTTCTATTTGGAGAAACTTCTTAGTGTCCCACAATGATAGGCAGAAATATGTCAACATGAAGGCTAGTTCTCTGTGTCACCCAAAAACAGAACATTTTATGAAAGAAAATAATAAATATTAAACCAGGGATTCATCAATAAAATGTTTTTCTTCCTGCACAGTTCTTTGTTCGTTTTTGGGGTGAAACTGGTTTGTAGCTCTAACAAGTGATTAAAACAGTAATTTATCCTCTTTGGTCTACTCTAACTAGAACATTTCACGGCACTAAATGAAAAGGTACAATACATGTAAGGTGAGGACACCTGCTGGTGGACTGCAGCCACAGCAGCGCATTTAATTTCATTAGCATCCATTACAATTGAACTAATGAAGGCTTTAGAAGGAGCAGAGATATGACTGGGACTGAAATACATTAATCTGAATGTATGTAATATACACATTAAATTCTATGTTACATTAAGAATATATTAGCAAATCTAAAAGCTGCTGTAAGGTAGAACTACTTGCAATTTATATAATAAATAAAATCAACTTTATTCATTTTGCTGAAGACTTCTAAAAGCCTTGATAACCAATAAATTACTTGTTCTATTCTTTTATTCTATTGCTGTAATTAGTGTTGCGCCATTTTTTTGGCCCCGATACCGATACCTGGCTGTGCAGTATTGGCCGATACCGATACCATAATAATGTAAAATAATTGCCATCATGGCTTTGTCAAGCTGCTGCCTACCTTTTTGAAGCAGGAAAAAACCTAATACAAAGTGAATCCAGTAGAACTTTTTATTGCCTACCAGGAGTGGGTGACAATAGTTGAATAAACTTATGGCTCTCAAAATCGGTGCCCTATTTGTTGGTACTCGCCAATACCGATTCCACCATTTTAGGGCAGTATCGGGGCCCCGTACAATACTGGTATCGGTATCGGTGCAACACTAGCTGTAATCACCAAAAATACTGTGCTATGCATGAAGCAGAACTTCCTATCTGTTTTTAAACCTCAAAAATAGCAACAACAAAAAAAAAAACCATCAAAACCTCAACAGATAGTAACAAATCTGAAAAACGTACAAGATGCATGCGTTGATGCATGTGATTCTTATAAGCCTCCAAGCAGGAGTGATAGCCAAGTAATTTTCATTGCAAAAATGTGCATCACCATGGTTTATACAAAAATGCACCCGAGAGGACACACACCATATATTCTGTGTCTAAGTGAGACTTTTTTGTGCACCAGCTTCAGTAAACAATTTGCTATATCGTTCTACCACAAGCAACTTGTTTTATTCTAAACTAATCTATATACTTAGTATACTGATATAATGATTTAAGATTGTTTTATCAAATAAATACATTTTCAAATAGATTTATATCAATTACAATAATACACTGTATCTTTTGTGTTTTTTTCTTTGTATTTAATTCTGTGAAATTTGCATATAACCTTATATAACCTTACATTTTTTAAATGTATCAAATCAGATGTTATGATTAAGATTTAATAAATATAGAGGGCATTTTGGAAAGTGCTCTATTGCTGCTCTAAATAATGAGGTGCATGCAATACTGCATAATTATGGGTGTTCTATGAAGCATTTGTATATAAACTGATAACTCCTAAAGATGCCTTTTATATAAAAAGATAGAATTACATTTGTTTATTTATTAATTTTATACACTTAAATATACTTTCTGTGTATTGTATAGTCTTGTTTTGCATTTAGAGATCAGAGGTATTTCATAAAGTTCGACTTTAGAACTTTAAAGACATCTGCAAAAAATGCTTTTGAAATAATTAAAGAAAAGTTTCACTTTACAGACACATTGCAGAAGTGTTATGATGTAGACAGATGCTAAATATGATACGATATTTAAAAGACCCAAAACGGACTATTGATGTTGAAAGCACTTGGAAATGTAAATCATGGCGAAACATGAAATTCCAAACCAGTTGGTGGCGCTGATGCACACCATAAAGATTTTATTACTGATAAACTACATATGAAGAAGAAGAAGAAGGGCTGTCTTTGCTGCGCCTGTCAGAAATTCTAAATCAACCGTGGGTCCTTCAGGCACCAAACTAACCGCTCCCTTCTCTGTTCTGATTGGTCATCTCCCATCTTCCTTAATTAAACCAGACAAATAGCGTCAGGCTGAGTCTTGTCGCAAGGAGAACGAGTCTTAATTGTTTGTTCCTTTAAAAAATCGCAGCAATGTCTGAGGATCGCTCTGAAAGAACCGATGGAAAAATTGTAAAAATGGAGGTTGACTACAGTTCCACTGTAGATCAGCGGCTTCCGGAGTGCGAAAAAATGGCTAAAGTAAGTTATCTGTGAAGGGAAGGCCAGCGCTGGCTGAGTCATGGTGGATTCCGATCACTGCGTTAGCACTCAAGCTAACACACAATATCCTCCCGTATTTGAGTAAATGTAATTTGGCACAGACTGTTTGACCCGTGTGCCCAAATAATTATTACATTTTGTACCCATTAAATATAACTCACCTCCGTTTCTCTCAAACTACGGAGTTTGTTGTTTACTGAATGCTAACCCTATTGAGCACTCAGGTTAGCTTAGTGTGCGGGCAGCTAATAAACAGCTTATTATATGGTTCTATAATGCAAAGGAAGCGCGGTGTTCATGAAAAAAAAAAAAAAATGTTTCGTTATTGTGTTTTTTCTACAGGAAGGGAAGTTACAAGAAGCTGTCGAGAGCTTGTTGTCGCTGGAGAAACAGACCAGAACAGTAAGTGAAAGCATGCGAAGTAATACTGGTGGACAGCCGCAGTCAAGTTGGGTATTTGACAGACATTCCCTAAGTTTAAACCCTTTGCTTGCTCCGATAAAACATGTTCTTCGCTCCGGCTACACTGCGGTCGGATAAACCGCTACAATACTTCTATGGCACACTTTTTACACACCTTACGGTAAAAAAAAAAAGAAAAAGCGAAGGGGAAAACGTCTGCAGCTTATTCCGACTTCCTGTTTTCAAAGTAAAAGTAAATTAAAATGTTCATATTTAATCTGTATTAAAAATACAGATCTCAAATACAAAAATAAAATGTGTATCTAATGAACCAAGTGGAGTATTGTGACCTCACACTGATGCTAAGATGACATATGACATTCATCTCCCAGTGTAGAAATTCACTTTAGACATCAGTTCTAATAAGCCAAAATTATATGTGTGTGTATATATGTGTATATATATATATATATATATATATATATATTAGGGGTGTAAATAATAATCGTTTTGTATCCATCCAACAGCCGACGAGCCGACGCATCGATACGTCCACAGGAGTATCGTTTCATGTTTTTTTTGTTTTTTTTCCCTCCGGGTCTATTTTTATCCATTTGCTCCTGGATTCTGACTCCAGTGCTGTGGTGGCGCTAAACATATTTTGCCCTCCTACCTCGCTTCCTTTAGCCACTACCCTTCTTTCCGTTTACAGTATTTTTTGATGCAAGTCCTTTCAGAATCTATAACACAGAAGCGTTATTTTTCAGTTAATGGGGATTTCATAGGCCTAGGTGGAGTACAACTTTGCTACTTCTGGTATTTGATGTTGTTTCTCAAATAAAATGAATAACGATATTACAGCTTTCATTGATTTCCTATCAAATTTGAATAATTATCTAGCCTGTAAGGTAAAAGAAAAAAATTAATAGGTGTGATTTACACACCTAATTTATATATATATATATATATATATATATATATATACACACACACACACGAGCGTGTAAACAATAGCGATGTATTGTATCTTATATACAGTAAAGTGATTATATGTACATTGAGGTTTGATCGTTGGAGTGCAAATACACTATTGGGACAAAGTGTAAACAGTGTATTTGCAGGTTTAGTAAATAAATGCAGTCTCTTATTGTACAACATTATTGTACAGTAATTATTTCTAAGGCTGCAACTAAGGCCCCAGTTATTACACAAGGTTATTTCACAGTAGTATTATAGAACAGCGGTGAACAGCCTGCGGTAGCGCTCCTTTATTAGACACAGGGATGTACAAGTCTTCCACTAAAGGAGCTGCTCAGCTCCTTTACAGTCTGGTGCAGGGGGTGAACGCCGTTGTCTGGCAGGGATTGGAGCCTCCTACCGGCCACCTCCTCCACAGAGTCCAGAGCATAGCCCAAAACAGAAATGGTCCTCTTGGGCTCCTCTCCCTTCCTCAGTCAGTAAATAAACCCTCCTGCTGCGTGTATTGCTGCATTTTCATTTCTTTAGATGTAGCTCCCTTTATGTTTTAATGTAGGCATATTAAAATTGAGTGGCTAAAGAAAGTGAGTAGTGAGGCTCTGCCATGAACATCTGATGGAGCTTTGGAGGTGTTCTAGGCACGTCACAGTGGGAAAGGCTCAGGAGATGCTGTAGGGACTATGTCTGTAGGCCTGGGAGCGCATCTGGCTTCTCCCAGCAGAACTGGAAGGTGTCTGGGGAAAGGGAAACCTGGGAGTCTATATTTAGACTGCTGCCCCAGCGGCGTTTTCTCAGATGAAGTGGAAGGCGACCAGTATAAGTATTTAATAGGGATCATAATACTTCATTGGCTTCATGATATACATATGTTAGTTTGGTTTTTAAAATCTGGTCATAAATTAATTTTTATATATAATTGTTAGCATTTTGCTTAATAGCTTTTAGGTCATGTGATCAATTGACTCAAAATCAGTGTGGATCATAGTTCTCCACTGGCTCAAAAGTAATGCCTTTTAAATTCCATATCAAATCTTGAATTATTTCTTATTAATTTTCATATAAACATATTAGCATTTTGCTCAAACAATTCTTGGTCATGTGTGTCAGTGTCTGGTCATAATACTTCATTGGCATCAACGTTGCAGCTTTTATTTTTGGATTTCAAATCTCTAAATATTTTTAATTATACCGTTTAAGCTTGATAGCTTCTCAGCTTCAATAAGTACACTTTTATTTTGAAGACAGGAAGTCAGTAGACACTGTAAGCCCTTCTGCTTTTTTATTTTAATGTCTGTAATACGGGTACACTTGAACTACTGGAGCAGCTTTTTCAGATTTCAGTGTATCTGGACCAAAGAAGAGGTTAAACCAAACTATAATTATATTCACCTTGACTATAATTTGTCAAGGTGACACACTTGTCTAGTACTTGGAGTGTCATCTTTACAAATTATAAACGTTCAAAATATTTAAAAGAACCACAAAATTGTTGCTTCTAAGAAATGTGAGACTTTGTAGATGAGAAACGGATTAAAAATATCCTTTATCATCCCTCAGTGGGGTAATTCAGGTTTAACTGTATTTTATGAAACTATGTAGCTGGTGTTGTGTTGGCATGATGCCGGGCCAACATGGTGGACTGCTCCTGTTCAAAACTATCACATAACTGTGTTGTTTACTGATCAGTACTGTCAAATTCATTAACTGTCTGTCAAATATGTTTAAAAGCTTTATTATTTTAGTTTTTCTGTCAAATTTATTTTTTCTGAAATAAGTATGGTTACACTGTAAAATGGAGACTTTTTAGACCAAATCTCATTCTCTTAGCAGCAGTGAACGTGCCTTCAGATGATGTCTGTTGTGAATTGGCGCTATGTAAATGAAACGACCCGAAGTACAAGGTCCTGATTACAAGTGGCTGAAAGTAGCTTCCTTTATGCCTGGGCACTCCCTTAGACACAGGCTGAGGAGCTCAGCCATCCAGGAGAGATGCTCCTCTTCTACATGGAGACGAGTCAGCTGAGGTGTTTCAAACATTTGTTCATGACAGTGCCCACTAGGAGGAGTCCCTATCTGGACAGGATCCTTTGGGGTCTTTGAAAATAAGGAGATAGGAAGAGTTTTGACTGTGAATTCAAACAGGTCCAACCTTCCCTGGCTTTTACTGCCTGTACGCTCTGTCGCCTAGCAACCATGAGAGTTGACACACAAAGCAGGCAAAGAATGTTTAACATTTTAAAGGAGCTTCAACAGCAGCACCATATCAGATTTATATTTTATACAGACCTATTAAAATCTTTCCTTAAATGTCAGCCCAACCCATTTACACAGTGACAGATAAAAACATTTCAATAAACTAAACCGGAGGGCTTCAACGGGGTCCGTGACCCCAGGGGGGTCCACAGAGGTACTAAATGGGGGTTGCAAAAGTTTTGGTCGATTTATATTGTTTTTTTTTTTTATTATTATTATTCCTCGCTGCAATTTTTTCCACTAATTGAAATGTCTTTAAATACTCATTAACATGAATTCAACACACTGTAGTAAACAGATAAATGGAGGCAGAAGATATCTTTCAGTCATCAGTGCACACATTGGTGGGCCCCGTTTCATTCAAAACACCTGTCCCATCAACGACTAATCAGATCCAAAAATACTTTAATAATCCCAGGATTATTAAAGTATTGCATGGTGGCATGTAACTTTCCTTACATGACTCCATCTGCAATAGAGTAACTATAGAAACAGTTTGATATAACACAGTTTCATACAATATATAGAATTAGGAGGTCCCCGCTCCATCTAGCCATCAGTTTGGGAGTTTTTGGCCTGGAAAACATTAAAGACCCCTGAATTAAGCATTACCCACCACATGTCTAACACAGTAACCATTTAAAACAACTATTTTCATTCATTTCAGAAGGAACTATTCACATACTTGCATTATAATAAACTGCACTACCAATATTGACCTCTGTTTGGCTCCAAGTACCTTTTTCCTTTGAGCATGGAGCAGCTGGCTTGCTTGGGCTCGCAATGAATCCTGGGATATCCAAGGCTACGTAGGATACATCAGACCCATCCTTGAAATTGGGCAAAAAGAAGGACGCATTTGTCTGCCAAAGACTTTGGCGCCGCGCTATAACGGTAATCGGCCGACGAATCTGGCCTTCGGACTCGATTCCTGTCTCTCGGGCATCCCTGGAGCCCTTAGTAGGAGTTGGAGGAAAGTCTGGAAGACGCTTTGACTGCTTTTCTAACTCAGTTCTGTATAAAGCTGTTGACAGTACAAGTTTATAAACTGCACTGAATTCAATAGAATCTGTCCTGAACAACAACAATCTATCCAACTACTAGGCAACACCTCCTTGCATCCACTTTATAACTCTGTGTTTTATTTTCTTAATGAAAATAAACACTTTCAAACACACTAATTCCTTTTGGAAACAAAGGCTAATTTTAGGTTAAAATTTGGCTGTTTTGTTTACAGCAAATCTGGAACATTGTGTCCCATCTCATTAAGTTTTCAAAATATTTGACACTTTAAGGCTGGTAACCAAGTGATGCTTAATATAAACAAGATGCCGTAATTACCAAAAAACATTCAAGCCACCTGAAGTCAGGACTATAATGCTGCTTGATCAAGGTGAGAAATATAAGTTTGTTTCTGCATTATTGATGAGAAGGCTCTGGTTGAACTTGTTACAGGCGTCAGATATGGTGTCCACATCCAGAATCCTGGTGGCCGTGGTGCAGATGTGCTATGAGGCGAAGGACTGGGACGCTCTGAATGAAAACATCATGTTACTGACTAAAAGGAGGAGTCAGCTCAAACAGGTCAGGAATCTCTTCAACCTCACTGCTGTTTCCTTCCAATTGTCTTCCAAACAAAATAAGCTTGAAAACTGAATCAATGAAAAAAAGAATGATGCAAGTTTTAATTAAGTTATTTGTTCTTGATAGAATATTATTAGAAAGACCTGATAAACAGTTTTTTGATATAGCCATGTTTTCTGTTGTAAGGATATACAATTTAACAAGCAGTTTTCTTTTTTCCGAGTGTCGCCTAAACATCTTCCCTGATCTCCTCTCCATCTTAGGCTGTGGCCAAAATGGTGCAAGAATGCTACAAGTACGTGGATGCAGTGACTGACCTGAGCATCAAGCTGAGGCTTATTGACACTCTTCGCACTGTGACTGCTGGCAAGGTCTGACGATAGTTTCCTCATTGAAGAGAAAACATCTGGATGTAGAGAGGGATGATTGATTGATTTATTTAACAGGGACAGTGTACATTCATAAGCATTCCTGCAAATGCACCAGATTCAGCCAAAAGGCTATTTTTCATCTGTTGTCCATGTTGTTGTTGACAGATCTTAAAATTGTGTACCTATAAACACAACACTAAGAATTTTACAATAAAGAATACAAATATAAAAACCAAAATTTAAACACTAGAGATTAACCAAATTTATCAAACATCTAGATCCTGATTGTTTGTCTTTGTTAAATTTCTAATGTCTTTCTTTCCAAATGATTCCACTGAGAAACTTCAACATCGCTTCTCTAAGAGAGGCCTGGATTATATATAGATTATATTTATAGATGTTTCTAAAATGATTTTATTCATTTTCATTATGGTTCCCTTATTTTTGTTATTTTATAGATCTACTTTACAACTGAATTTCTAAAATGGAGTAAGTCTTTACTCTGGTTACTAAATGAGGAAGTGCAGTATTTTGAAAACCTAGCTTCATAATTTATTTCAAAGATGTTATTTCCTACACCACTGAGTCAAAATGGCTGCCAGCTTCTTGTCTCGACTTTCTTTCCACTTCTGATTTCGCCACAGCCTAAAACGCCTGGGGTAAATAATGAAGACATGGACATAGAAAACATACTAAGAAGAAACCTTTGTTTTTTATTTTAAGCTGTAGTAGATAATAATTCAAACCATTAGTGATCCACAGGTCATTAATAATTGATTTAGATGAGGGAAATAATTTAAATTGCTTATCAGTTTAATAGAAATAACTAGTAACAGAATGGTTTGAATGTTCAAAATACTGCGCTACCTTCAAAGAGAGACCAGGAGAGGAAACATTTCAGGAACAGCCTCATTTAATTTCTAAATGAATTTTAGAAATTTTTTGTTTTTTTCCCGGGAGGTAATGACGTGTTTAGTTTCTACATCATAGCTTTATTTTTTTTTCGCTGTTAGAAATATTTCCAAACAGCTCATTTTCTCTCTGACGCTCAGTGGCAACAGGTGGGGGAAGGGCGATCCAATCACTGCTCAGTTTGACTGGTTCTGTGCTATGATTCTTTTACTCTCTGGTGTGATGTCTGCACTGCGTAATGCTTTAAATTGTCGTAATAGATCTACGTAGAGATCGAGCGTGCCAGGCTAACAAAGACGCTGGCGAACATCAAAGAGCAGAGTGGGGACGTCAAAGAGGCTGCTGCCATTCTGCAGGAGCTGCAGGTGAGGAACAATTCTACCTTTTTAATGGGAGAAAATGTACAGAAAGCGTTACTGAACATGACGTGTCTGTGCATGAAGGAATTCAGACCAAACTACTGAGATTTTATGTTTTTTGGGTTTTGTTTTTTTTTTTGCTACCTAGGTGGAGACGTATGGCTCGATGGAGAAGAAGGAAAAGGTGGAGTTTATCCTGGAACAGATGAGGCTCTGCATCGCTGTCAAAGATTACATCCGCACCCAGATCATCAGCAAGAAGATAAACACCAAGTTCTTTCAGGAGGAAGGGAGTGAGGTAAGAGATGACATCAGTTTCTCTTTTCATGGAAACACTTCAGAAGCTTTTCTTCATTTACCTCATTTTTGTCCTTTTGCCTTCCTAGGAGCTGAAGTTGAAGTATTATGACCTGATGATTCAGGTGGACCAGCACGAGGGGTCCTACCTGTCGATTTGTAAGCACTACAAGGCCATTTATGACACCCCCTGCATCCTGGAGGATAGCAGCAAGTGGCAGCAGGTACAGACTGGATGTTTTAAGGCAGATTGTTGTTTCTGAGGGGAATTTGTTTTGCACTTTAACTTAGAAAGAATATTGAATTTGTTTGTTTTCTTGGAAAATATGCTGATGAAGATTCTCAGTCATCCAGGTCATAGTCATTCCGTAAATTTGCATGTTTCCAAGCAATACAATAAGACTCAAACTCACTGCGGATCCAGACATTTGAATTGAGAAAGCTTCCTGGAGAGGTGGCGGAACGTCTTCAAATCTTGGAAACCAAGTCCAGTGGATTTTCTTGGAAAGTTTAAGCAGGAGCGTCTTGACAGAATTATGTTTTATGAGAATGTGGCAAATTAACATAAAAATCAACTCATCCTAGATTAAAAATGGGTCATTTTATATTGATGGCTCTGACTGAATCAGAGCTGGCTTTGCACATCTACTTCATATAAAGCAAGAAAGCCAATGCTGCGGTCAGATAACTCTAGTTTCTGCCGATGCTACAAACTTCAATCTGGGTTTTGTTTTTGTATTTTTTTTTTTTCTTTTTTATTCCCTGCCTGGAAGGAAACGTTTTTTTTTTTGTTTTTTTAACAAATCTTTATTACATTTTTCAACTTATACAGGCAACAAAAACCCAACACAGTGAAAGACAGGAAAAATAAAAAAGTAAGTCAATAAATAAAACAAAATCAGGAAAACCTGTAACAATATGTTAAAAAAAGAATAATAGAGTACGGATAGTACAGAAAGATAAAACAAAAAAAAAATGTGACAACATTAAAGCTCATATTAATTAATCTGAAATTAAAAGGATACATAAGCAGAGATCCAGGCATTAGTGTGACTATAATAATTGGTTGAATACACACTCAAGTATGGTCCTCTCCAGGAATCTTAGACCATATAAGTCCATAGAGTCCCTTCTGTATAGTCCGTGCACTCTATGCCAATGTAATCTAAGAATGGATCCCATGTTTTGTGAAATAGGAAGAAAACTATTAAAAGCATTTTTGGTTGCAGGCCCTGAAGAGCGTGGTGCTGTACGTCATCCTGTCCCCTTATGACAACGAACAGTCAGACCTTGTCCACAGAATCAGCGCTGACAAGAAACTGGAAGAAATCCCTAAATACAAGTAAGACGATCTTAGGCGTCCCATTTCCTTTTGACTCCATTTTAAATCCATACAGCTCTGAGGCTAAGAGTCAAAAGTTTGATTTAGATTTTATTGGCTGGAAAATAATGCTGGAGGTGTGGTTTCATGTTATCCATCCTGTATTCCCAGGGACCTTCTGAAGCAGTTTACCACTATGGAGCTTATGCGCTGGGCCGCCTTGGTGGAGGATTATGGGAAGGAGCTGAGGGAAGGCTCGACTGACAGCCCGGCAACAGACGTCTTCTCATATTCAGAGGATGGAGAAAAAAGGTGGAAGGACCTTAAGAACAGAGTGGTGGAACATGTAAGTCACACAGGAGTCCATCCAAAAACTTGTGCAGTTACACCTAATAAGTACTTTTTCTATGTTGAGTTTTATTGCGTTTCCAGTATTATGAGCACTTGTTTTTCCCCTTCAATCTGAGGGCCCAACCATCACCTATCATGTTACATACAGACATAGTTCAGGAGCTGCAGGGATGGGTATATGTTGACATAGGGCAGCTATAAGGAACAAGTTTTTCTTTTTTTCTGTTGCAGAATAATTGATAAAATCAAGCTAAATAAGCTGGATGGTCTGCAGGCGGACCCATAGAAATTATGTTTCTATCATCCATGCAGAACTAATTAGTAAAACTCGGACTCCCCAAAAAAATTTGGGATAAAGGAAATCTGAAAATAAAGAAATAAATGAAATCTGAAAAATACTTAGAAAAATAATTGGGGAAAAAAAATGAAAAGAGAAAAAAAAGGCAAGCTGTAAAAATATTAGTTGAACTTCTGCATACACAAACTTTTTTTTTTTAGAAATTTAATGTCCCATTGTTTAAAAAGTATTTTCTTCAAATGTCCTTTATTTTATGTTTTGTTTTAAACATGTTATCTGCTTTCAATAATATCAGAGATTTCTCTCCATATTAAACGGTAGAGAGAATTAGAAGAAATGAAACCCGTCGTATGAGCTCCCACATCTTTGCTGCAATACTCTAAACATACATCTCTGGATGTTAGTGTGGATTTTAGCTTGTAATGCTACTAATTACGCTACTTTTCATCCCACAGAACATTAGAATAATGGCCAAATATTACACCAGAATCACAATGAAAAGGATGGCTGGACTGCTTGACCTCTCTGTGGATGTAAGGAAACATTTCAGCAATCTGTTCCAACTAAAGCTTATCAAAAAAAGCAACTTTATCGTCTGATGTTCAGAATCTGGGCTTTTAGTAACTCTACTAATAATGCATTGCTTGAAACACTTTTCCAGGAATCAGAGGAGTTTCTATCCAGCCTAGTTGTAAACAAGACCATCTACGCCAAGGTGGACCGGCTCGCTGGCATCATCAACTTTCAGAGGCCCAAAGATCCCAACGACCTGCTGAACGACTGGTCGCAGAAGCTCAACTCCCTCATGTCCCTGGTTAACAAGACCACGCATCTCATCGCTAAGGAGGAGATGATCCACAACTTGCAGTGACACAAGAACAGTTTATTTTATTTTTTGGTTTCATATTTACTTTTGTTTATGTGCAAGAGGTTGTTTGTTTAAAAAAAAAAAAAACACTGTGGCCTAATTGCAGGATCATATGTTTGGAAAACATCTTCTAAACACACATGCCTCTTTTCTTTTTTTATTGTCTCATAGAACATGACATGACAATAAAGATACAACTAAAATTATTCCTTGCATTTTCGTCTTTAATTTAGCTTGATTTAACATTTATTCTTTGCTGCCAATACAACTTTAAAGGTATTGTCTAGGATGTTCTTTTTCCAGGTGGAGCATCTAAATAAGTCAATCAATCATTCTGCTGATATGTTTACGTAAAGCCGTCCTACGTGTTTGTCCCCATTTTCACTTACCGGTGGTGAGTCTGACATAGTGGAAAAATTGCAAATCTTCCTTTGGGAAGTAAGCAAGTATGAGCCATGCAAGCAGCAACTTTTAAACGGAGCGTGCACGAGGAGAAATGGGCTCTAGCACACGTTTAATAGTTACCTTTCGAAAGAGCGTACAGGATTGCATGTGTACATTTTTTTTAAACTGGAGAGGGCGGGTCTATTCATGAATTAGGGAAAATTGTCCACTATATCTTTACAAACACTATTAAAAGACGACCTGTTTTTTGGGGGGTTTTTGTTTGTGTAAAAAAAATATTTACTCTTTTTTTTTTTTTTTTTTTTTCTTCAATAGACTGAGAAATTTAAATAAACTATTACTGCTTAAAAAAAAAATCTGAAAAAATCCTAATGTTTTGTGGTTTTTATAGACTTCAGAAAAATACATTCATAAGATCTGAGTAAAAAGGAGGCATATCGATGATGTAAGCACAGGGGTGGCAGCATCATGATGTTTGGGTGTTTAGTTTTAGGAAGGACTACTGTGCTTCACAAAATAGCATCTGGATAAAAAGGATAATGTACGAGATGCTTCCAAACTGCGTTTCAATATGAGCCAGGATGTCAAAGCATGGTAGCAAATGGGACCGCCGAATTAGTTAAACAGTGGTTGCTATCATAAAGTCTCATGACCATAGCCAATCAAGAAGACCTAAGAATCAGCCTCCATCACAGCATGTCGGGAAGAAGGGACCAAAAGCTGAGCTTGAGGAGCAAAACCCAGAATATTTGACCAAAGTCAAACATTTCAAGCTTCTAAAAACAAACTTATATTAAAAAGTTTCACAATTTATGTTTCCAACTAAATCCGTAAGTGAAAATTAGTTTACTTTATCTACTGCTATGTTTGACAGTTTTAGTAGCTACATTGTGATAAGATCTAGATAACATGATGGTAAAACATGCCTTGACACGAAATATCTCCTGCCTCGGGGTGGATTCCATACATATATAAGATTATGACGTATGAAGAAAGAGAATCAGAGGTCACCATGCAAACGATCATTCCTCCAATTTTCCAAGATGGTTTAGAATAGAATAGAATAGAATTCATCTCTATTGTCATTAAACTGTCACAAGTACAAAGCAAGGAAATTTAGTTTGCAGCTATCCAGAAGTGCTATACAGGCTATAAATATTTACATGTACACAGAAAGTATGTATCGGCTATAAACAGAGAGTAAATTTGAAAACTATATACAGATAATACAGGAAAGTTAGGATATGGATTATATATATATATATATATATATATATATATATATATATATTTTTTTTTTTTAGTGAGGTTATAATACAGGTTAAATAATGACATATATATATATATATATATATATTTTTTAGTGAGGTTATAATACAGGTTAAATAATGACAGTAGAAGATAAAATATTGTGTGTTTACATAAAGATGTAAAAATCGCCTAAAATCTAATATATTAAAAAAAAGGTAAAAAGATATAATATTGGTATGAATGTCTAAATGTCTTTCTTATCGTTTTTAATTAGTAACCATGATTGGTTTGGTGTCATCATCTACAGTTACATCTCAACTCATTGATAAATGATCAAAAACTACAATTAATTGGGAAAGTGTGTTTAAAAGTGAAAAACCTTCTACACTGGTTAATTCGCTACACAGGCCGTGATATTTTTCAAATTCTGATGTCTTCATATTGATAAATTTGGTGTGAGGCTTCCCTGCGATAGACTGGTGACCTGTCCAGGGTGTACCCCACCTTTTTGGCACCAACTCTAATTTTAGCCTGATTGATAAACAGAAGAAGATGGATGTTTCAAACCTAATGTAAAAACAAAATTACCAGTTTCCTAGTAAACTAAAAATGTTTTGTTCTACCAGTCTGAGATGATGAACTTTATAATCTAAGGTCCAAATTGTCATCCAGGTCCACGTTCTGAACATGCACTCAATATATTGGTGCCTTTTAGCATGTATTACTGAAACAGGATAGTGTGACAGGTGATCAGCCTGTAACCTGTTTCTTGTCACAATAAACCACTTACCGTCTATGAGATTTCAGTATTGCTTTTAGTTTATGCCTCAAAATCCTCTAAAGCTGCTTATTGTCCAATCCAGCTCCCATAGTTGCTTGTGCACCTTTTTACCACCAGCACTTTTTCCTTCCACCAAACTTTCCATGAAAAAAAAAATCCCCCTATGACCAGCCAGCTTCTTTTTCACTAGTCCTTTGTTGCTGTGTGTGCCAGCCAGATGCCCCCCCTACGTCTGCCATCTTTTTTATGGCAGTGCGCACCACCACATTCAGAATCAATTTCAGTTTTTTTCTCAGAATTATGACTTTAATCACAGAATTCTAAATGAATTCACACTTTATTCTCAGAATTCTGACTTTAATCTCAGAATTCAGACTTTTTTTTCCCTCAGAATTCTGACTTTTTCTCCCAGTTCTGACATTAATCTCAGAATTATGACTTTTTTCTCAGAATTATGACTTTAATTTCAGAATTCTAAATGAATTCTCACTTTAATCTCAGAATTCTGACATTTTTCCCCCCCAATTTTGACTTAAATCACAAAATTTTGACTTTAATCTCAGAATTCTGACAGCTAACAAACATCAAGCCGTAGCCATGTCTGTTTTGAAAACTAAACTAGCTGTCTTGTTTTAATCACCTTCTGCTCTTTAATTAATGAAATAGCATTACCAGGGACCCCTCTGGCACTAAAATGTTGCCCTATTTCCTTAATTTTCCACCAATGTGTTACTGGCCTTCCCAAACAACTCAAATCTTTGTCAGTGAAGCTGAGTGCTGCCACATCTCTTCCTTCAGGGTGCCCATGGTAAATGGTACTTATACCTTTTTTCAAGTCAGGAGACTTGATCAAAGTGCTTTACACTACGTTCAGTCATTCACTCCACACACTCACACACTGATGGTGGCAAGCTACATTGTAGCCACAGCTGCCCTGGGGCTCACTGACAGAAGCCGGGCTGCAGTACATTGGTGCCACCGGCCCCTCTGACCACCATCAGTAGACAATACAGGTGAAGTGTCTTGCCCAAGGACACAACGACACTGAAAGTCGGAGCCGGGGCTTGAACCGTCAATACTTTGATTTCAGGGCAAACCCCAAATCCAACGCAACTGTCACCCTACATTAAGATCCAAAATTCTGAGATAAAGTCAGAAATCTGAGATTACAGTCAGAATTCTAAGATAAAGTCAGAAATCTGAGATTACAGTCAGAATTCTAAGATAAAGTCAGAATTCTGAGATAAAGTTAGAATTCTGAGATTACAGTCAGAATTCTGAGATTACAGTCAGAATTCTAAGATAAAGTCAGAATTCTGAGATAAAGTTAGAATTCTGAGATTACAGTCAGAATTCTGAGATTACAGTCAGAATTCTAAGATAAAGTCAGAATTCTG
>NW_015151398.1:47247-59564 GCF_000732505.1 Cyprinodon variegatus | reverse complement strand
TCAGAATTCTGAGATTACACTCAGAATTCTGAGATAAAGTCAGAATTCTGAGATTACAGTCCGAATTCTAAAGTCAGAATTCTGAGATAAAATCTGAATTCTGAGGGAAAAAAAGTATTTTTCAAGACCATTCCCCCCCCCATATTAACCTGAAACAATATTTAAAAATCAGTTAACTTTTTTTATTTCTTCAGTGGCCCTAATCCTCTTCCTTATATTTCAATTAAAAATAGCATTTGTTTTTTTTTTTTTAAAAAAGGCCAAAAAAACTGTGTCAGTTGTGCAGCAAATCCCCCACAACCTTCAGATCAGCACATCCCACTATGCTTTGCGATCGTCTGACAAGTGGATCCAAGATGGCGTAGAAAGTAAAGCTAGGTAAGTGTTGACTTCCCATTTTTAGCCCCTTTAGCTGCTTTTTTCGTCGCAAAGCCACCGACACGAGCACCCTTCTACAAACCAGTAGTACGACCACGAATGTTTTAACTCCATGCACTCATAGGAACAAGATGTCACATGATTTATATGTGCCTAAACATGGTGGCAAAAATTCAGGCCCGTTTTGTTTCGGCGAAGCTAGCCGAGCCAGCTAGCCTGCTAACGTTCACCAGCCAGCCAGCTATTCTCGCTGGGAGCTCATCAGTTTGGAGCCAAGAAAGGCCGTGTTTTGGCTGCGGTGCTAAATGCTAGCTACACGTCTTCACTTTGGGAGCAAAACTGTTAAACCGATGCAAGCAGGGAGCGAATAGTCGAGGACATATTTAACGATTTTTTAACGGTAATTTTATTGGAAAAAGAACAGGTTTTTTTGGTCTGTAAAGTGAGCATTTCGACATACTAAGCAATAAACAGATTAATTGGCCCAGTGTTTGACTTTATGATGCTTAACGATGAAGGTAAACACTTAATAAGTGCCGCCACACTAGTTGTTGTGGGTATGAAGTGAGATAAATCCAGATTCAAACGGTTGGATGAAATTATTTTGAATATCTGTAGTTATCTTAACTATGAATGGCTACTAAATAATTTTATCCTTTCAACTATTTATCTTTTTACATACTACTACCGTAATTCAAACCTTTGAAAAGCTGATCTCTAAATTTTCATAGCTGAAATTTTATGTATATTAGTTTATCTACAAGGTGTTGCCATAATATCTTTGAATAACTGCCTGTTTAGATAATCCATTTTAGTTTGTTTTCTTTCATCCATTAAGACCATAAATTACTCTCACCAGCATCATGACCTTGACCTGCACCATGTCTTATTAAGCAATGGACAATATAAAGAACTGCTAGTGGAGCTATGGTTGAACATTGTGAAGATATTTAGTTATAAACTTTTGTGAAAGTAACTTTTATGAAGCTTTACGAAAGGCTTGTTTCTGCATGGAGTTTTGTATTTGGGTTGAGCAGAGGATATGTATACTTCTGCTCTACAGAGAAGGTTTTTCGTGATATAATGTAAAACTATACAGCTTTTTTTCAAAGTCATTTATTTATTTGAGTATGAACACACTCAATCAAACTCTATTCCTGACTGAAAACAGATAACCAGACTGGGACCTACTTTTTGAGGCCGTTATTCATCCCAACAACAGGAAACATGCTCCTTTCTAGACTGAAGCCGGGCATACACTGTGTGATGTTTTTCAATCGTTGCACAAAGCCACAGCTAAAACTGATCGACGAGGAATAGGGCTCGGTAAAAAGATCGATTTAATCGATTTTGAATCGATTACTTTTCATTTTTGCAAAATCGATGTCTAGCAAATGAGATTGATTAGTTTTATAGTGACGCGCGTGATGTTCACATTCAAATGAGCAGGAAAGATGCACTCAAGTCAAGATTACTTCAAGCCAGACAGCTGCAAATATAGCCAATATGTTGACTGAAGACATTAAAATATTGGGGCTGACCGGCAAACACCCTGTAGTTGTTACAGACAACACTGCAAATATGGTTTGTGCATTGAAGATAATGCAGCTCATGCATGTCTTCTGTGTCACGTCTGCTCGCTCGAGTGAGGCTTCACTTTTCACAAACAAGTTTGCACTTTTGAGACAGTTTTGTTCACATCTCAAGTTTAAACTGTTTAAACAAGTTTGCACTTTGTGTTTAGTCTGACAGGAAAAAAATAAAATACATGAGTATTTTGGAACACAGTTGAACCACTTTCATTATGGTACAAACGGATCGAATCGAAATTAATCGATTTAGAACTGTATGAATCAAAATCCAATCGATTCATGACTTTGGCGAAAATACCCAGCCCTATCGATGACACCCTGTGGTTTCGTCGTACAGTGTGAGTTCACAGCTCCCAATGTATGTTCTTCCACTGTGCGATCTGATGCCATCTACCTGCTCACACTGTACGTCTAAAAACCACATCGGACTCAGCTCTGCAGTGAGACGGCACTACACGGACTCGTCTATCCGGAAGCCAAACGAGTAGAAGATCAATATGAAGCTTGCTAGAGTGAAAACAAAAATCGCCTTGGCAATTTGTGCATTTTTGTGCTGAAAGCCCTAAAAAGAAAAGGTGACGATTTATTTGGACAAAGACATGGCTGAGCAAACGTGGCTACTAGAGCCTGTTAATTTTACAGAAAGAACTCCATTCCACTCGCACCCCTGCCATGCTTCTGTGTTTTTATCTGAGAGGAAGAAGAATCCTTGTTTGTGCATGCCCACTGTACTATTTACCCACCATGGCCGACAGAATTTCAAACATCTTTGATTTTCTCCCGACCTTACGATTCCTGATCCGGAGGTGCTTGTGAGAGTCTGATCACCCCTCGTTACCCCCTGTACACTACACAATCCACGGTCAGGCTAAAAATCGGCCCAATTTAAATATTCTCGCACGACTGGAGAATCGGACAGTGTAACCCCGGCTTTAAGGAACCACTGTAGTGAGGATAAATGTACTGAAACTATTCCTGATGTGCATTTAGCTTAGCAGTGCTGCTGCTAGCATGCTGTGTGCCAGTGGACCCAGTCTCCTTCACTCATAGCTTTCTCAGACCAGTTCCATACATGGAAATGAAGTTGAATGAGCTGATTTTTACCTTAAAACTGCAGCATTTGAAACTTCCTAGACTGTTTTCCTCCTTTTTATAGGTCTGATTTTTATTCTCTTACTCAGTTTTTGTTAAGGTGGGGCTTTGTTGACTTGCAAAAAGTACAATGTGAAAGCAAACTGCCCTAAAAAAAAAAAAAAAAAAAACTGCTTCCTATCTGGACCAAACATGTAACTCAGAGAACACTTTGGTGTGAATATGCTCTTAAAAATGTCCTCTGATGTACACTTTGATATGTTGTCGGTGGATTGTTTATAGTAGCAGCTTGCGTCCAAAACTTAAAGTTGCCTATTAGCCATTTGTTGTAAAACCTAAAGGAGTTGCAGAAGTTGTCTAAAAAAAAAAAAAATTCCTGCCGAGGCGCGTAGGCATGTACCAACTCCTTAGTTTTCTAATTGTTATGCTTTTGTCGATTTTGTAAATCACTGATATACAAAGAACAGCCATGTGCCTCAGTAGGTTGCCTCCTGGAAATTTCAGAATATTTTTCTTCCACTGACCAGGCAACTAATGGCTTAAGACCATTTCTGACTTGTTTGCCTGTTGATTAGGATGTGACTCTTATAAGATGGGGCCAATTTTTTTTATCCCTTTTCTTTCCAGTGGTTTGTGATTAAACCACAGAAACTGATACTAAAACATCCTTTGTCATTCTGGAGGGTGTTGGGAATAAAATGCAGCATAGGAGGCTAAAATGTGAGTGTAAAAAGATTAAAACTACACAAGTATGAGATGATGAAATAGCCAAGTGGCCCACACCCTTTGACACATTGTTATAGTGCAGTACTAGCTCAGGTCACCTGAGGCTGTGCAATGTCCTACAAGCCTAGCAAGGTGTCGCATTGCATTTATAAACCAACAAACTGTGTTAAAAATTGCACAACTTTGATTGAACACCTGATATCTGATTGCTCCCTTTCATTCCTAATCTGACAATCCTGCATCTCTCCACAGACCATGTTCCTGCTCTGTTTCTCTGATGTTATTCATAATTAATTTAAAAAACCTGATTTTCTAGTCATTTTGCATTTGATTAAAGCAAAACTAGGATCAGTATCTGTGTTACTGTGTCCCAGAGCTAAATTGAACCTGGTGAAATGTTGGTATTCCTTTGAACATGATGCAAGTCTGCACAGCTACACTGATATTAAAGGGATGCACGATGGGGGTGGATTAATGTCACTTATGATCAGCTGTTCAAAGTAATCTTCCCCGTTTGTGACTTTACCTTAGCTCTGTCTTTGATTATTGGTTTCAGCAAGTACATTTGTTTCAGCGTGTCTGTTTCACAACTATTTTGTAGAACTCAGAGTCTTCTTGTGCACTTAATGTGCATTTTAAAACCAGGAATGTGACTGTAATTAAAATGAAATGCACAAGAAGCAGTGGAAGTTGGAGGGAGTCTCATCTGTCCCACCAGGAAAAAGCGGCACTGGTAGCAAAGCTACTGTCCTGAGATTAAGAAAACTGGAGAAATATTTTCGGAAGCTTATCGTAAACTAGTAATTATGTGGATATTCATATTTGTCATGAAGATAATGCTTAGATCTGGATAAACTTGGAAAAAAGGAATGCATCATTATGCATCTATTTCTACCTGTAGTTAGGTTGTAACAGGAAGTGTCTGGAAGGATATTACCGTTATACATTTGTATGATCTGTCCGGTTAGACAAAGGGAGGATAAGTCAGTGAATCTGAACTGATGCCAACTTTCTAAGCATTAAAATGAAGCTGATCTCTTCCTTAACATATCCAGTAAGATGCAGTTTCCTGTGGTTTGTTTCTGTTCTGATTTGAAAAAAAAAAAACTGCAAACTGATTTGATGTAGTTTATTAATAAAGATCCAACTCGAAACACATTTCACATTAGAGTATTTTCCAAGTGACTGTTTTCTTATTATAAATATGACTATTGTCTTGCTAAATAAGAGCGACCACTTTATTAGATGCTCCTGTTGTATAACATTGGTAACACAAATGGCGAAGCAGCCAATCACAGTGAAGAAACATTGCAATTCCAGTGAGGCAATAAAAAATTTAGTTAGCCACTGATTGTCCAAGTTCTCCTACGTATAAAGATGAGAGAGGTCTGTAATTTTCATTATAGGTGCACTTCAACTATGAGATAAAATGAGGAAAAAAAAACAATTTAATTGTGTGATTTTTAAATAATCATCTGTAAATTATGGAGGAAAATAAGTGACAAAAGTTAAGCCTAAAGGCCAATTTATGCTTCTAACGCATAGCCTCTGCAACTGTCAAATCTGTCACTGTGCGCGACCACGCCCCCCGTGCAGAACTGCTGCAACCGTCGTCGTGCACCAATAAAAAAAGAAAAAAAAAACAACCTAACTACGCATCGGACGGTCGCAAACCCGTGCATACTTAAAGCAGAAGTGTGCAGACAAAAAGCAGCTGTGATCTAACCCTGGTATGCCTTTCCGGTTGTCTGTGTGGTCGTCCTCCTCGATTCGGTGCCAGGGCGCGTCATTTTCAAAAACCGAGTAACATCTACAATGGACAACTACGACCAAAAGGTAACCGAGGAGGTTCGCTCAGAACCTGTTCCTCTTCAATATGTAGCAGCTCTAGATCCATCTCTGTGACCGTGATATCTTAAAGAAGTGCCATTGTTGTTTTGGAAGATAAACACTCCTGCCGGCGCTGCTGTAGAAGTTGTCGTGACCATCTGCTGAAGTTTTTAAATAGGCTCCCCCTAGCGCTTTGGCGGGAAACTGCTGTGCGTCCCTCGAAATTCCAGACCGACGGTGCAGAAGGATACCAGCAAAACTGGTTTGCGACCCGACCCAAGCGGCATTTGATGTGTGCGGTTGCAGAAGTATAATCTGCCCTCAATGCTTTGTATCATAACCTTTTTTGGTAATTTCCTGTAAGTCTTTACTGGTTTGCTCACATTTTAGCTGGAATTTGGCTTCTTTCCTCCATCAGATTTCCTCCGCAGTCACTTTGCTGCACCTCTCCTACATTGTAGGTGACCGCAGACAGGAGGCCTCTGATTGGTCAAATCTGCATCCACTGTACACTATGTGTATTTCCTGTTTTGTATGACCGCCATTGTGGAAAACGACTCGTGAATTTGGACCAGCTAGAAGAGCGAGGTGTGCAAGAACGCTGGGATCCTTTTCCACCTGGATCCCCCCTCTTTTTCACCCTTATGTCCCTCCGTTGTCACACGAATTTGCCCCCACTTCCTCACCGCCTCGGCCGTATCTAGACCCACAGCTAGTTCCTGATTGTACCTCTTGCGTTGTGGTGTGGAATAACATAGCGCAGAACATGCTTCAAAATCGGGCATAAATAAAAAATGTCTGTGACAAACTCACTGGGACACACTGCTGTGGGAGGATAACCAGCTCTGAACTAGGAGAACATGGAAAATCAGTGGCTGATGAATTAGTTTATTGCCCTACTATAGGAATCTGGACATGGTGACATTAGCAGGGGTTCAAACTGAGCTTCAGGATGTGGGAGAAAGTGGATTTAAACATGGATTATTTTGTGCTTGAGTGGCAGGTCTGACTATTTCATAAAATGGTGAGTAATGCAGTTTTGGACATGATCTGTCAGGTACAAAGTATTTTGTCCAAAAAACTGTAGTGGGAATTTTGCTTATAAAATGGCTTGTAGATGTTAGAGGGGCATAGACTCACCAGTATGAGAGTGAGTGCCATCGAAGTATGAGGAATAAAAACATCTAAAAGAAGAAAAGTTGAACCTCAAAGATAATCGCTAAAGCATAGGAAGAGGAAACTGCTCAGTTCTTTGGGATGAACAGGAAACCAAAGCTACAGCTCTTAGACCAAAATTGCACAATAACAGTTCTGAAGAGCGTCGTCTGTCCTTGGAGCCGTGAGTTCAGCTGCAGTATTAAGATGGTGGGGTTGGAGTTGGATGTAAACAACATGACAGCAGCTCAGGCTGGTGGTAAGTTTAATAGTATGGGAGACTTTCTGTTTGCACCAGATGAGCATTATTGGTAACAAGTAAAATGTATAACACCTTTAAAAGTTGGGGGACTCCATTCAATCACTCACAGAACTTCACTCTGATGGTGGCATCTGCCCTGGACACACTAGGGCAAGGCTCGCATACTAGGCCCTCTGACCTCCATTAGTAGGCAATGGGGGGATGATTTAAAACAGCCCAAACTTTCTAAGACCTTGTCCATGCTGTGCTGTGAAAGACAAGGCATTTCAGAAAACAGAGATGGGTCCAACCTAGTATTAATAAGATGTACCTAATAAAGTGACAGAGCAGGTAAAAACTAATAGAGCCTGTCATAGATGCAATAAAAAAATATGCAATCTTTTGTTGCTGATTACAAACACCGATCACCTGTATCTCTTACTTTGTAGCCTGCACAGGCCTTTAGGTACAATGCATTTCCATCTTTACAGCACAAGCGTGCAGCAAATCCTGAACACTGTCATTTGAAGCTCTGCTTTGAGACTAATTTGAAGTTCATATCTTGCAATTGAAAAACACCTTGGTGGTGGAGCTGGTCGAAATGCACTAACATATGGAATACATTGAGAAACAAAAAAACAGCACATGATGGAGTTGATGAGGTACCAAGGATCAATGCAGGAAGAAAAAATGAGCTGGTCAGAAAGCAGGTCAAACCTCGATGAGCACGATGATCAGAAAAAAAATAACTGGAAAAATATTCTATTCATCTGGAAGGCGACCAGAACTGGAAAGATTTGAGTTCCACCAACTGCTCTCACTGTTGGACCACGTAAATATTTCTTATCTCCATCAAAAAGTGGACTCTCACTGCGAACCATAAAGCTAGAGTATGCATTAAAAAAAAAAAGAAAGAAAAGCTTTGATATATGTATTAAATCTTTTGATTTGTCCTAACATTATGAAGATAAATCTGCGGGGGAAAAAAATGGAGCTCCTTTGCTTCCTTCCTGTGTTTAGCAGTGTAAGAAACAGCCAATCAGAGCCAGGAAGAGGGTCTTGCACAAAGACGCACACAAAAAAAAGTTTTGTACACACTAAAAACAGTTAATACTGCTCAAAGGCATTTTTGATTATTAGAGTATAGTCCTTTATTTGAATGGAGTCTTCATTTGTTCTTTAAATATTTACTTTTTCCTCGCAGTATTTGATAAAAGCAGTGTTGTAATATTTATGATTGTCAGTATAATTGAATAACTGTTTTCCCTTATTTCATTATTGTGTTATTGTTAGCATATTCATTATTTGTACTTTTGACTGAATCCGCGCTGCATTGTGCTTGCAAGTACTTATTTATTTATTTTTTACATGTTTTCGTCTGAATTTGGTGATTTTACGATTCAATTTCGTCAGATCACATAGCTGGTTGTAGCATTTATGCCTTAACTAGAATAATAGCCAATCCGTGTTATTGGCCCTCATCCGTGTTCGGTATTTGGATCAGCATCAATGATCCTGATTAAAGCATCCATTGTTGCTATCTTTGATTTGTTAATTTTTTTTTTTTTGTTTAAACGTTGATCATTGTGTTATTATTATTTAAACAGAGGAAGACAGCAATACCTCAAATAATTGGCATCACATGTCTAGGATTGGTTAGATTGATGCCAAAATATTTCGTATGGGCATCAGCCTTAAAAAACTATCCATTGATATCTATCTATAACCTCAGAATAATTTTAGTCTTAATTTTGGACTAGTTTAGCATGTTATTTATCAGAAGAGGTTAAACTAGCTGAGCCAGGCTGTAATAAAAATGTTGCACATTGCTGGATTTTGCCAGTGGTGTCAAAAGTATGCACATTTGTTACTTAAGTAGAAATATGGATACTGCAGTTTAGAAACACTCTGGTAAAAGTTGAAATATCAACTTCACCTCTTTATTCAAGTAAAAGTAAAAACATATGTATTCTAAAAACTACTTAAAGTATAAAAGTAACCCTTAAAAAAAAAAAACAGCCAGATGCCACTATATGAACTGAAAGCTCAATTGTTCGGCTATTTGTAAAATTTCTTTGAGATCGGGCCAAGGATGAGGGAGGTCTTGATGGTCTCCATCTTCCGATACGACCTTTCAGACATTTCAACATCTTTTTCTGAATCATGATAATTCACGTTTGTAGTTTGAAGAACACCTGCTTGCTTCTGATGATTTTCTTTAGCTAACCGATGAGTGTTTGAGTTATATGACTCATCCAATTACAATATTTTTCACTAGATGTGGATGGTGCCAATGATCTGCATTGGATGGAGCACATGATGTAAAATAAATATTTATAAACATTAAACCGAAGCCAAGAGTAACGAGTAATGTTAGTTTTAAAGATGTAAGGAATACAAAGTTTAGATACCTAAAAAGTGTACTTAAGTACAGTAACAAAGTATTTGTACTTTGTTACTTGGCACCTCTGTCTTTTGAACAGCTGTTGGAAATTATTGTTATTTAGAAAATGCATACTTTTACTTTTTAAAGGACTCCCTGTCACATATTTTGTGCCAAATACATTTGACCGTTAGTTTCATAAAGTTAGATACCTTTTCAGCCAAAATGTGTTTCATTTTGTGGTGTTTGTCGTTTATATTTTGTGCTCTGTAGGCTGCAGGCCCAGTTTTTAAACATTCAGTTAGATGGACCAACAGTTGTTAGGCTACTACAGGCATAGGGTGTTCTCCAGTAGGTCACAGTGTACCCTCCCAATTTTGATCCGTTCTCTTATGGAATCTAACGAGGTTACACAGCTTTATGTAACCTGTTCCCACTCACACTTCTCCTTATTTTCACACTTTTCTGCCACTATTTGAGTGGAAACTCGTAATTTTCTTTTTACAGATTCAAGCAATACAACCAAGATTCTGCCTGTTTTTGTTTTGCTTAATTTCAGCACAGATTCAAAATAGTGATAAAACCATCAGAGCTAGGAGGGAGATTTTCTAGCTTTTATGTTTTTTGATGCAGAAATATTTTTTACATCCTTTTAGTTTTTGTTAAGAAAAATACATTTTATATGAATTAGGGCAACAACTAAAGATGATTTTGCAAATCGATTAATCTATTGATTATTTTTCTGATGAATCAATTAATAGTTGGATAGCCACAGATTCTTTAACCTTTTCATAACATGAGGACCCAAATTTGGGTCCTCAGCACTCGCCCCAAGATGGTTTTTAGACCTGTTACATATTCTCTGGGGTCTTGCCTTTCTTTTGATACCAAAACAATAAAAATAAACTCTGTAGTTCTTGAGATATATTCAATTCATTTTGGGCATGTTATTTTCAAGCATATTTCTCGAAAACAGGCCTAGTTAAAGAAGACCTTTTACAAAATTAAACAACTAAAAACTAGATATTTTCCACCTGAGTTCTAGATAGAGCATATTGACAGGCAATTTTCATTTTTTTTTATCTTACATTAAAACCTTCATATATATATATATATATATATATATATATATATATATATATATATATATATATATATATAATTTTTTTTTTTACATTTTTGAGTAGTATTACTGCTCTAAGTGGGTTACTCTGTCAGCTAAAGGCATGTTTTAGAGTCTCTATACTCTCAAGGGACGATTAATCGATCACTAAATTAGTTGACGATTATTTCAATAATCAATCACGATTAATCCGATTAATTGTTTCAGCCCTAATATGAATGTACTATTCTGGCTTTAGATAAGTAAGGTTTAAACTACGGATCAAAAACTACAACACCTAACCTGTCTAGATTCTTCTTCTTCCCCCATCAGAGGAGCTTTGTTTGTTTTTATACAAAAACCTCAAAATAAATGAGCATGTATGAAGAACTATATTCCAGCCCCTCTTGGTCAGATTTGATTATCTTATCTTTACTTGTAAAAATTAACTCTGTTGGATTTTAAACTTGCTAACAGGTCAAAGGGTTGCTCGTTATTTCTTTGACCACATTCCACATCTTTCAAACAGATAAGTCTAGCATAAGTTAGTGAATTATAACTGGTTTTCTCAGATCCAGTCATCTGTTGCAGCATGTTACAGTACTTAATTGTGAAATCTTAGTTACGACATGCCAGCTAATCACAGAGTGTCATTTCTGCCATGTTCCAATTTTGAATGCCATAATGGATGCTACTCATCTTCTCTGAGTAAAGCTCAGATCTCAGGAGACTCTGTTATCATCATCATCATAAGCTGTTCCCATCCATGGCTGTTTTTGTTCTCTTGCACTCTGTGGAAAACAACAGACAAGTTTATTATTATAAAGTCTTTAATTGGACCACTATCATCAAGGCTGATCTAAAATGGACTCCTGCAGGACAGAGCATTAGCTGGGTCATATTATTTGTTTACCTAGTCCTTCTAATTTTGCTCTGTTGCTTTAAGTTAATTTCTTGTTGAAGTTTTATTATTATTATTTTTTGCAAACAATGTTATTGCAGCATTTTAGTTGGTCTAATGATTCACCATAAACTCATTATCTGGGCCCCTGATGTAACCAGTTATTTGCTCCAACAAGAAGATGCTGCCTTTTCTTTCTTGTTTGTGTTCTGGCTGTGGGCCGGTGCTCAGGAAGTGGAAAGAAAAGACGGGTTGGGAATGATGCCTTGGATCTGGGGTGGCAGGGACTCAACTGCTGGCATAGAGGTGTCTTATGTTATCATTTGACATTTTTGTTTTTTGTCTCCAGCTGTGCAACAAGTAAAAACTAGAACTTAAACAAGGCTCTGACTTCTAACCTTAGAAGTGTTTGTACTGCCCCACAGAGTATTTTCTGGTGTGACTCATACATCCATGCTGGACCCTGGTATGGTTCCAATTGTTGGACTGGTTACCTGAACTTGTTGGATGCTGGTTATCTGAACTAGAGATCGAGCAATGGAGGACCCCCAGGGGTGGCAGTTTCTAAGCGGGGAACTTTAGGATGTGTCCTTGGTCCAACACACCTGAATCAGCCATTTGATTCCAGCGTGTTGAACCAAGGACAAATTGTTAATTTTATTTATTTTTTTTTCTATTTCATTGTTTTTGGGATGATTCATAAAGTTGATAGAGCTTTTTCTTCCCCTAGTACAGGAGTCCTCAACGTTTTCCAGGCCAAGGACCCCCAAACTGATGGCTAGATGGAGTGGGGACCTCCTAATTTTATATATATATATATATGTGTGTGTGTGTGTGTGTGTGTGTGTGTGTGTGTGTGTGTGTGTGTGTGTGTGTGTGTGTGTGTGTGTGTGTGTGTGTGTATATATATATATATA
>NW_015151398.1:0-47192 GCF_000732505.1 Cyprinodon variegatus | reverse complement strand
ATATATATATATATATATGTGTGTATATATATATATATATATATATGTGTGTGTGTGTGTATATATATGTGTGTGTGTATATATTCAGGGATTAAAGTATTCTAGCCCCAGGCTGGATTTCAGGCTCGTAGAGATTGCCCGTGGGTAAAAAAAAAAATTACTCGAAAATAAGTTGACGGTAAATACAAAAAAAAATTAATAAAAACAAAAGACAATCGAAATCCCCCTTGCGTTTGTCAGCCAATGGTGGCAAAGGGGCGCTCTGAAACTAACAGTATTAGTCAGTCAGTAGAAAAAGGGGGCGGATGCTGTTTGTGCGGATTTGCACAGTACACGTTTGCTGGGAGCTACTGAATGTTACTGAATGTGTGCATTGATGACTGAAAGACATCTTCTGCCTCCATTTATCTGTTAACTACAGTGTGTTGAATTCTTGTTAATGTGTATTTAAAGACATTTCAATTAGTGGAAAAAATTGCAGGGTGGAATACAAAGAAAATTTGAAACAAGCTAAACTTTCGCGACCCCCCCTGCAGTACCTCATTGGACCCCCTAGGGGTCGCGGACCCCATGTTGAAGACCTTCGCTCTAGTACATATTTAGAATTACACAAATAAAAAATGTTACACAAGTCATAATTTCAACCAAAATCAAAACATTTATTAACAAATTAAACAGAATATAACAAACAGAAATGAAATCAAGGCATCGCTGCTTAATGCACTTATTAATCAGTGAATGCATGCATGCATGTATCGGCCGAACCCTGGAGCAGTTCCATTGCAGCGTGAATACGTCTCTGGTCCCAACGTACAAAATGCGATGAGAGAATTGGCAAGTTATTAAACTGTTTCAGGGGAGTGATCATAGTTTTCTGCAGCAGCAGTGCTGTGTCTATCTCCCTGCTTGCTCCTAGATCAGCTTCTCTGATTGGTTGGTTTGGCACGTCAAGCATTTAGGGACATTTTACCTGGATGCTGATTTGTAGATGGATGGATGTTGAGTGATGCTCTTTGTGTTATTTGGCTTACAGATGTTTTGTCCCTAAGTCATGGCAGACAGGAGAGCGGAGAAGTCATGTGAAGAAGCCAGCAAATCGTTAGCCAGGCGGGAGTACGAGGCGGCAGTCACCCACAGCACGGATGCCTTGGTGGTCCTTGCACCCCAAGCCTCCCCATCCGGTGCCTCTGTACTGCCCAGCCCTCTCTCAGTGGTCGCCGCCGGACCGCTCCGAAGCCGTGCCCTGCTCTACCGAATTGCTGCCTTCCTACAGCTGGTAAGCAAACTTTGGCTTTCTTAAAGATTTGCTGCATTCACATCTAAAACAAAGGCCACGATTTCTCCTAACATGGCATGCCTTTTAAATCCCACATTTTTCTTTTGCTTTTATTTGCATCTTGACTTATTTTTTACTGACAGGAAATATAGGAATCACTTAAAAGAAAGTTTTTTTTTATTTTTAAAAAGAAGCTATTTAAAATGATGCACTAAAATAATTAGTGCTTTCACTTTTGACCTGAAGTTATTGAAACTATCAGTTTCTTCAGCATAAAAGACTGTTGTCCGTTTCTAACTCTAGCTGACTTATTTTCTCTATTTATGAACAGAAAAACTATGATGGAGCAGATGAAGACTGCAAACATGGTGGGTAGCAGTTCTAATTGCAAATTCAGTGTTTTTTTCCTCAGATTATTGTTTTACTGCCACAAACAAACTAGAGAGTCAATTAAACTTTTATGCCAGAAGTTTGTTGCTTTTCTGTTTTAGATGTAGTTTTCTTTGCTTCAGTTTGATCTGCTAAGCGAGCACGCTCTGAAACTGTGCTGTAGGAATGTCTGTTTTCTTTTTTTACTTTCTTTGCTTTCTTTAGGAGCTGGTTTAAAAAGTACTGTCATTAACATGTTCTACTCTTACTTGAAACTCTTTTGCAGTTCTGGCAGATGAGGTCGCTCGGGTTGATGGTTCTCTACAGGCGAGTTTGCGCTCCATGCTTTTGGATGGCAGCCTGCAAGAGGTGGTCAGCATCCTATCGAAAGCCCTCTATGGAGAGCCAGTGGTGAGATGAATCACAGTATATGAGAACCATGATCCACTGAGAAAAGCATCACAATTCTTAAAACTAACTTAAACTGAACAGAACAATGTTTGCAGAAAGGTGGTCAGTTTGTGCCTGAGAAGAAATAAAACTAAACATAACATTCTCTTTGGTGGCAGTTCTTTTTTTATGGTGTGAAAATTTATCAAAATTGGTATTGTTTATGTTTATCTTCTATGTTTTTTCATTTATCGGGAGTGGATGTTTTAGCCTTTTTTCACATTAATATCTAGAGATGTCCTGATATGACTTGATAATTTCTGATACAATGCAGATATTGAATTGATACAACAACACCAATCATAATTATTTTTAATACTTATTTTATAGTGTTGAAAGTTCGGCAAGGTTTGATCAAGTGACATTTCTCAGACGGAGAACATTAGTCGACAACAATAGACATGAAAACATCAGATCGATTGGTTTTTAACTAACAGATTACATAAAGTTTAGACAAAAGCATTGTGATTTTATCAGCATGGCAGGATCTAAGATTTTGGGTGTCGGCTGATATGATCTGATGATAGTTTTTTGTCTGTTATCAGACCAGGACATCCCTGTCAATATCCAACATGAGGGCAGTATTTTATACCAGAAGTTGATTATTGAATCTCGAAATGTTTGAATTAATTCAGTTAAGATTTTTTCTTTAAAGCTACAGTGTGTAGTAATTACAGGGATATACAGTCAGAAATGTAATATATTATACATAACTATGTTATTTTATCAGCATCTACGAGCTCAGCCTCTTAACCTTAATATTTGCGTTGCCTTAGAATTCATTATTTATAATTAAATAGGAGCGGGTCTCGCAGCCATGGAGGCAGACATCTTTGCACTACAGCAGCGCAGAGCCAACAAACTAGCGATTGCGAGATCGCCAAAATGTCACAACGATGTAGAAAAAATAACGGGTATATTTATTATCTTAAGTCTACATGAAATCTATACCCTACACAGACTAATGAAATACTATCTGTAAAATTATCTATGTAAACAAACCTCATCACTTGAGAAGGTAGGTGATGCGGACGTCGTGGAAGACATTTTGTCCCGTAACGCTCGCCGTACTGTTGGGGGGGAGAAGCGGTGGGGGGGAGATGTTCATGTTGCTGCAGTCTGCAGTCTGACCGCTAGATGTTGCTAAAAGTTACACACTGTAGCTTTAAAACTATTGATTATTAAAGCAGATGTAGATAAATGTTTTTAAGGCAAGCAACACTTAATTGCTGTTTAACAGGAATTTCAAGATAACCGCTTCAATTAAAACTAAACTAGGGCTACAACTAATGATGCAAAGAGATCGATTACTTTTTCGATTAATCGATTAATAATCGGATAGCAAAAGGTTCCTCAAAGAAGATTTTTTTAATGAAAGTAAACCAGGTAAAACCAAAACTTTTCCGCTTGGGGAGTTCTGGATAGAGAATATTGACAGAAGGGTGGGTTGCTCTGTCAACTTTTTAGAGTCTCTACACTCCAGCTAACGATTTGATTATTAAATTAGTTGACGATTATTTCAATATCGAATTAACGCATCAATATGATTAATCATTTCAGCCCTACACTAAATGCAAACTAATCACCAAGTAGACAAATGTGGTCGGTTTTGTCAAAATAAACAGAATTAAATGAAACCCTGGTTTCACTAGATATTCTGATAAGTCCACAAATGATAAAATCTGGACTTTTCAGACTGTGAAGTTTTGAAACGTAACAACCCTGCATTATGCCAGCATAGACAATTAATGGATTAATTTTTTTTATTTTTTATAAATAGAATGCTTTTTACAGTTTTAAATTATTCTTCCTTTGCCAGAACGGCATCGTTACAAGAGACCTGACCAGATTAAAGATGCTCTTCTCCGAAATCGAGGTAACTGTCTTTGCTTTTGGGTCATGGAAGTGCAGCTCAGTTGAGCTTAAGATAACTATTGATGGAAATGAAAACCATTGTGTACTGAAACACACGTTACATTATCATTGTGCTCATCTGTTTGCCTCTTTATCTTCTCTCCTGCCTATTTCTGCCCCATTCAGGCAGCAAAAAGGGAGATGGCTCCTGAATACACGGATGAGCAGGACGAAGGTGAGCAGACCTGTATTATAGTTCGACTTCAACCTTTTTGTTTAATACTACAGTTTATTATATGTTTTCTGGGTACACAAGGTGGCATTTAGTGTCTTTTTCATTTCATCCAGGCAGTTATTTTGTGTCGTTTTTCTTCCCAGTTATTTTGTACTAATTACGCTGCAAGTGGTTTTACCACTGGTTTATAATTTACATAACTTCTGTACTTGCAGAAGTCCAGGATGGCTGGTTGTACCGGCCTCCTCCCAGAGGGGTCACCAGCAGTGAAGAGTACACCCTCTGTAAAAGGTAATGAGCAGCATTCTATCTTTTTATTCTTTACTGTGACCTTTTAATTAGTGTTGCACCGATGCCATTTTTTTGGCCTTAATACCTGATACCTGGATGTGCAGTATTGGCCGACACCGATACCTTCTGTTTGAAATTATTGTGTGTGTTTATATGAAGAACTTGCTCTATTCTTTGTGGTTTTAGGTCTAAAAAGCCTCGATAGTGATCATGTTTGGGAAGACAAGTATAATGATTTTGAAATGATCCAAAAAAAACCTTGTTTCAGTAAAGATTACCTCTTGTTTTTGTGTTGGCACTGAATGGGTTAAGTTTGGGAGGAAGACGATGCTTCAGCTTCACCAATGGTTTCCCAACAAGCACCACTTGCTTTAATGGTCCTATGAAAATGAAATGATACTGATTGAACCATATCCAGATGGTCTGATTTAGATGTTCATAAGATCATTACACACTTTCCAGGCAATAGATGGTCGCAGTGTGCTTAAAATAGGCTAAAGCAAAATGAAAGCTTCAAGATTACACATCCAGTGACAGTGATCTTCAGTCAGATTGAAGTTCAAATTCAGAGGAATATGTGGCAGAAACCAATGCTTTAGAGTGAAGAGTGCTCCATCTACACTCAAACGCAAGCCAGCGAAAACAACACTCTGATGAAACTCGGGATAATTTTAACAGCAATAAAATGAAACACAATCATACCTGAGGCATTTAATGAAGCACTTTGCTTTATCAGCAAACATTAAGGCAAAGACAACGGGCAAATTTTTTTGCCACATCATACAGAACATTACCTTTGATATAGTTTATTTCCACAGGCATTTATAATTAAACAATGCAAGCTTTTTCCAAGTTAAACATAAGCCAGCAATATAATTATGACATCATACAGACGGACAACCAGTAGCTCCTGTTTATAACTGTTGTGTTGAGCTGCTCATGCTGTCAGCAGCAGGCTTTTTTCAACTTGTTTATTTTCCAAGGCTTGTTTTTGGTTTTGGAAATAGAATTAAATGTTCTCCGTCCTCCAAATACCTCAGCTAATGGGTCTGAGTTTCATGTTTCCCTCTGAAACATCTAGACTTTTAGGACACATTTAAAAGAAAAAAAAACAAATACAATTAAAATTGCATGGGAATACGTTAGGGCATTCCCCAAAAAGAGTTGACTCACATCTGGTCAACTGGAAAGCTTATACTCTTTTATTGGCATTTGGCACCTGTGAAGTATTTAGGTAATCTAAAACCAACATTTAGCCTCTATTAGCTGAAGAACGGCTCAAAGTTTAGACCCCTGCAGTCTGAAAATAGTCAGATGCCCCTTTTAATCTGGCATCAATTTCTTGATGTTATTGTTTGGACAGAACTGACCTATGACTGAAACTGAGATTAGCTGAGCACGGATAATCCCAGCACACCCAGATGGGTTTAAATAGTTCATCTTTTTGAAAAGATTAACAGATTCCAGAAAATTCCCAACAGTTATGTTTTGACTGTATAGAGCAGTGTCATCATGCTGTTTCAGTCACAGCTATGGGTTGCATAGACATGGGTGGCAGCAGCTAAATGCTCTCCTCAGCTCAGCCTCACAGTTGGATCTGCCTTCTTCTGATATCTATGCAGCCATGTCTGTAATAAGGAGGTTCATCTGCTGGATCCCTGCAATAATATCCCTCCTCGCTACGTATTTGACTTAATATGCCAACACAGACTGTTACTTACTCATTTACAAACAAAATTCCTTGTTTTCTCTAGAAATCAAAGGAGAAATATAATCAACTATATTATTGCTCCATATTCAACTACACCCTTAATTTCATTTGAGGAGACTGAAATGTTGATACTTTATTTTGAAATGAGGGATGTGAAATGATTAGCCAAAATATTGTTAGAATGTCTCTAAAACTGTCTAAATGAGCCATTTAATCCTCCCATAGGTACCTGGAGCAAGGCCTGTGTAGGTACGGAGCCCAATGTACGTCAGCCCACTCACAAGAAGAGCTGATGGAATGGCAGAAACGTTACGCCTCACGACTCATTCGCCTCAAACAGCAGCAGGAAAGCAAACACTTCACAGAGAACTACATGGAAACTCTGATAGAAAAATGGATGAACTCCCTTTCTCCGGAGAAAGTGGTGAGTGGCTTTGTGACTGAGGGAAAAAAACTGGAATCAGAGACTGAGTCAGCCTGGTGAGAAACAACTGAAATGCCTGCCTGAATTAAACACGTTTACAAATATAAACTGTTTTGCCAGCTTAAAAGGGAACATTTTGCCCTTGATTTTACGTTGTTACATCATGTTCTACTCACCCATATGAGTTTTGTGTCATTTGGAGCTGTTCTGAGGAAATTTCGTTAGGTTATATCCAGGTAACGTCTTCCTATAGGCAACGACTTGAAGGCACAAACTAAACTGTCTATAATTTATTCTTTATGGTACGCCAGCATTCACAACATGTAGGCGAATCACTGTCCCCCAGACATCCGCGGTTATATTTTTATATTTATATGTTTTTAAAACAAAGCGGAGTGTGTATATCAACTCGTTGCCCATAGGAAGATGTTACTTGGATATAACAAAACCAAATATCTTCAGAACAGCTCCAAATGACACATAACTCGGTGAGTAGAACATGATGTGATAACAAAAAATCAAGGGCACAATGTTAAAAAAAAAAAAAAAAAAAAAACGGCATTCCCCTTTAATGGGTGGACATGCTGATATAAAGATGGTATCAAGCTCTTAAATTTGGCATTTTACTCATTTATTCTCTATTTTCAGATTGAAAAGTAAATCGGATAAATCACATTTATTATTATTATTTATAATAATGTTAACCAATGTATTAACCAATTAAGTGAAATAAAGGGACTTAAACTTCCCTTGATAAATACTAAATGTATTCAACATGAAAGCCTCTTTTCTAATCGCTGATCATGATAAAAATAGACAATGAAACATCCTAAACACCTTTTAGCTACATTAAAACATGTAAATAAAACTTAAAAAAATGTAACCTCATTATAAATCTCTTAATTGCTCTTCACATAAAGTTTGTGAACAGATATACCTCTATGGCCTCGTCTTTTTTTATGAAGTATTAGTGGAAAGGCATCACACAGTTTAAGTTGATCTTAGAAAAAAAAATTGAAAAGTCTCACCAGATCTGAGTTTTTTTTTTCTCTTCGGTTTGGACGCACCGATATGAAATGCTGATAATGCTAATTCTTTATGGGCAGTTGTAAAGTATGAATTCTGGAATTTCCATGATGTGCTTCAAATTTGTTCTTTTAATATTTTCTACAAAGACAATGTTCTGTGTTCACTCATCTGTTTACTTTTGTTCTCCTTCTAGTTAAGTGACAGTTTAGAAGGAGTGACTGTAGAGACCAGCTCCAGCCTCTCCATGACAGTCACCTCTAAGAAGTCCTCCCACTCCTGGATCTTCTCCTTACTGTGCAAGGTAAAATGATGCATTCAGCAGTCTGTCTGGAAATCTGGCCATTTTCTCTTTAAACTGGACTTATTTTTTTAGTGGAGCTCTGGTCTTTGTTAGTTCCACCTTTGTTATTAATATGATAATGTTCTTTCTACATTCTTTCCTTATTAGCCCGCCAGAAAGCTGTTCCGCATTGCCTTGCTCTATGATGCCCATCGACCCCACTTTTCCATCACGGGCGTGTCAGCTGGGGACCGCCTCCAGACGGTTCCTAAAGCATGCCAAGAGTGGACACCAGGAGAGGAATCAGCTGGTTGGTATATTCGTTATGTGCTCTGTTTTACTGTATTACGAGAGTTTAAATCTTTGGACCTTTTTTTTTAAATCTTAAATTATTAGATGTAATAAGAATGACATTAAATGGTCATTTAAAGAAAGACCATAAAGGGGGTAAATGCATACAAATATGCTAACTCAGATCAAAGTTCCTCTATTTTCCTCACATATTACAAGGTCAAGTCCATAGCTGTAGTTGAATCACCATTTCAGCCCTGCCTGATCCAAGCAGTAATAATTATTAATCAGTTGCTTAAACCTTTTCTGAATTTTGATGTCTTCAGAGGTAATCTCAGAGCAGCATTTCAAGGAAAGTGCAAAGTGAATCACTGAAGCAAAACAGGAACTTTATGTTTAGAACACAAATGCGGTCCCAATGATGTGTGAAAAAGGACCAATAGTTGTCCAGCGCCATTAGTCCTGTAGCTGTCAAAGCAGCAGGCTGTTTATTTGTGTGACTGTCATCGGGCATCACTAAACCTGTTCTCATGTATAAATAGAACAGCAATGACGAAGATGCTTGTTCTCTTACGCTGTGTAGCAAATATTAGCCAGTCTGCTCAGCCTTAGGCTGCCCCTCTGGAGTAGTGGTTCATGACATGTTAACGTTGGAGAACCCACTTTGTTGTGCATTCATCCAAACTGCTGCATCCTTTTCAAAATGTGTCATAAATAAAATAAAAATAAAAATCAAACTTAGCCATTTAATCTAATTCCTGATATAATTTAAGCCTCCACCTGTCATGCCTCTGTCCAGTGATCAGATGTTGGGATGTAGGAGCAGTCAGAGGATTGATTTTACTGCTCTAGCTCACTGAATTCTCCTACATCAAATCAGCATTTCAGAATTTGCATATCAGCCATATTTTCAGAATTACTCCAAAATCACCCTGAAAATGAACATATTTCTCTCACCTTGACTCTAAATCAGTTCTTTACACTTTATTCAATAAACTCATCAAAACAGGACATGGAATCCATGCATTTTACTAATCTGGCACTTTTCAACCAATATGTGTTTGTAGTTTTTCGATTTTGTTCAAAAAGTTGGATTCATAATGTCCTTTAATCAGAGATGGCATTAAAATGCAGAGAAGCATATCTTTGTTTTACAGACCTATGTCTGTTTAATTATTGTTTATTTGGATTTCCTGATTTATTATTTATTTCATTCGATTTCCTTTGGGTTCTGTGAGGTATTTTAAAATTGAATTGAAATATTGCCTGTTTCTCTATATGTTTACTTCTGCATTCTCATGTGCTCTTGAAACGTCAGCCTCAGCCCTAGTACTGTTCCAATTCACATTCCCTATTTACCCAGAATGCATCAGAGCAGATTTGTCCGTTCTCAAGATTGACAGCTGTCCCAGCATGCACTGCGGCAGCAGCTTTCAATCGAGCGCTCACAGAGCTCAAAGAATTGAGTTAAAAGTTCTCTTTTTTTGTTGCTTTTTTTCTTGAAATTACATTTTAAGATGATTTTAGGCAAGAACATTATACTTTTAAGCATCACAATATGGCGTATTTACTGATTTAATGTGTAATTAAAAAAAAGTTCCGATGTTGAGAGGACCGAGGCAGCAGCCAGGGCTAAAGTTAGCCCGTCTGCAGCAGCCCTTTATCGGCATAGCCGTGTTTGAAGTACCGCTGGCTCTAATAGCGATATATTTATTTTTTTTGTTTTATTTGACAAAATGTTCGTTTGATTTGTGTTTATCTGACTGTGTTAACAATTATTCCCCCACTAAATGAAAAAAGTAATAATTTATTATTATCTAGAGACTATTAATAACAGGAGGTAAAATGCAGCTCCAGACAGGCCGGGCGTGTTGAAACATCATGAGTACGATTTTGTTCCAGTTGACCCAGATTTATTCTGCATGCTCCCGTTCTCCTCGAGTCCGTACTTTCCTGTGATGTTGTCAAGAACGTACCTGGTCAAAATATACTTTCGTTCTCATGAATTGAGAAACGGCCTTAGTTTTTCTGGCTGCTGCAAAATGTCAGCATGTTGTTTCCGATTGGTCGGACTATCTTTGTGTTTTAAACGGACATAAACCTGAAACACCTTTTTTTCTTCATTAGCAAATGTGATTAACTGTATGTATTTAGTTTACTATGCTTTAGTTTTATATAATTTTATGTTAATGACTGAATATTAATGTTAATAATGGAATGCAAGTTTAAATACACTAACCAAAAAACCAAACACAAACTGTTTTGACAGCAGCAGCCGACAATGGTCTCGATCATTGCGTCTACAAAGTTGCAGTTGGCTTCAGCACTGAGATCTTTGGTACCTTCAGACAGACCATCGTATTTGACTTTGGCTCTGAGCCGGTGTTGATGCAGAGGATCATGGTGGATGCTGCTTCGATTGAAGGTATGATCAAAATAGAATTAATAGAATAGAAAAGCGACTATTCTAATTAATATTATTTCACATGCTTATTTGTTGTCACTTCCTTGTTTTTCTGTGGTTTCTAGACTTGGAACACCTAATGGCTGCAAGGCAGCAGCTCTTGATGACCGCAAAGCGGTGGGACTCTTCCTGCAAAACCATTGTTGAATTCACGCCCAACGAAACCATGGCTGACCTGGAGAGAAGCCTCCTGGCCCGTTACCAGATACCTCTATCAGCAGACCAGCTCTTCACCCAGTCGGTCATGGACAAGACTCTAACCAAAGACAACTACCAGGCACGGCTGCATGACCTGCTCTACATAGAAGAGATCGCCCAATATAAGGAAGTCAGCAAGTGAGTAGAAAAATATTCAGCAGCTGTGCTGTTTAGGAGTCAAATCTCCTGTGTGATCATTTACTGTTCAAAGATAGGTGAAAACAACATCGTGTCACATTAGACCCACATAACTGGATACGGTTTAAGAAAGTTGGGGGAAGCTGATGCATGGTGTAAAATTTTCTTAAACAAATAAATGAAACCTGTAAGTCTGCTTTAGATTTGTATTTAACAGTTTGTAGAGCCACCTGCGATCAGTTTCTACTGGATATTTGCTTCTAGGCACAGATTTTCTTTCTCTTCTCCCCCTTTATTTTGTATGTCTTGAAGTTGATCAAATTAAAGAGTGTCTGTAAACATCAATAGCCAACTCTGAGCAATTTACCGTTACATCTAGACTGTTTTAATTGGGACTTTGATCTAGAGAGCTCCTTTGTAGCCCTGCCTGTGTAATTAGGGTTATTGTTGTAGTGATCTTCAGCCTCTAATGTGTCCCTCTAGAATGACAGGGCCATCAGCTCCATCTCTCATCCTTTTACCCCTGGAAATCTTACCTTCCCCTGTGAGCATTTCTAAAGCAGGAACAGAGAAACTCAGTTTTTCCATGGTGTGTTCAGGGCTTTGTTTATCCACTTCAAATAGAGCTTCAAATATCTCCTCTGATACTATCATCCACTTCCATATATTTGCTTGTAGAAAGGTACAGAAGGACATTTTCTAGATGTATTTGCTCTCTTGGCCAGATTTGTACTGTACACTCCTGAAAATTGTCCAACCAGAGAATTGGAGATCTACCTGCTTTTGTTCACTGATGTCTATAAGTAACAAGAATTAGTTATAACTATATTTGTGTCACTTTCACAAATGCTTTTAAAAGCTCACAGTATATTGTTTGCTTTGTTTTTGTAGTGATCTTGGCACTGCTAAATGTAAATCTATTTTTTAATTGTCATTACATTTACCATGCAGACACCACTGTAGGTTTAGTGCAACATTGACTGGTTTAAGACCCAAGTGTGAAGAAATGCTAAACTACCACAAGGTGTCAGACTTGATCCACAGAAATTAGCAGCATTGGAAATGAAGTGTTAATTTCTGAGAAACAGCTTCTTACAAAGCAGATTGGTTTAACGTTGATTGGTTTAATGTGAGGAAAAGTGTTTTATTTTTGTTCTGTAGGTGTGAATTCATTATTAAAATCTTTATACCTTTGCTCAAAGTAACCAGTCTCCTCATTCGCTATACAATACTACAATAAGTCCTGAAATATTTTGATCTGCAAAAAGGAGCTGTGAAAAAACACCTTTTTATGCAGTAAATTACCTCAGTGCTTCACGGCCGCGCTTTACAGTATTGTTTTTATTTTATATATATAAAATTTTGTATAATAAGGTCAATCATCCATCAAAGCAATTGAGAAAATGTCTTCCTATTTCTTTTTTTGTAATACTGCAGAGATCGAGAAAAACCGTCCTTAACTGACCGTTTCTTTTTTTACTGTTATCTCAAAAGACGCTAACATGAATCTACTTTTATAAATGGACTTTGCTATTTAATTTCCTGAGTGTTTATGTAGTTACCCTTTCATAGAAATAGACTGAACAGTTAAACTTTCATAACTAATGCTCTTGTTTGTCCGTCAGATTCAACATCAAGGCGAACCTTCAGCTGGTTACCAGCTTCATGCTAACCGGCATATCTGTTGGAGCCAAGTATGCTCAGAACGGACAGCTCTTTGCACGCTTTAAACTCACTGAAACACTTTCTGAGGTGAACCACAAACTGACAGTAGTGATTCAATATGTTATTTAATCCTAATAATAGCTAGTATAGTACATTTTTAGATGTATCGCCTGAAAGCTACTGCTATCTGAATGGTATGTTTTGCCCATGTCAGGACACTTTGGCTGGGAGACTAGTGATGACCAAGGTGAATTCAGTTCTGCTGCTTCCGTTGGGGCGTGAAGGGTTCGGCGGTCAGGCTCCATCTGGTGTCAAAGAGCGCGTCTATGAGGCGGTGATTGAGGAGAAGACCAAGGATTACATCTTCCTAAGGATTTGCAAAAGCTGCTGTGAGGAGCTGATGCTGCTGCCTGACAGAGAATTACAGGTACGGCTTCAACAGCACCACCGTTGTACTGAATAGATGTAAATTAACTAGTTTTTTTTGGTCTTGCTTTTTTTGATCAGAGGTTATATTTTTGTTAGTAACCAAGAATCAGTGTGTTGTTAGTTACTGACAATAAACAAGGCCTCTCCTGTGTGTGCGTCAGGTGGAGCTCCAGTTTCAGCTTAACAGACAGCCTCTGTGTGAGATGCACTACGCGCTGGATCGTATCAAAGACAACACCATCCTTTTCCCTGATATCAGCCTTGTCCCCACCATCCCCTGGAGCCCCAACAGGTACGGATCAAGCAGTTGTCCAATCACACATGCATGTTTGTAAACTGAAATAAAGCTCCATCACACTGTGGAAAGGAGGCAGCTCCTATAAAAGAGGGCTTTAATGTAATTGTGAAACCAAGATGACAATTCCACATTGGCATTTTTAACCAGCGTAAGATTCTTAATTATGACAGGAGTGGTTAGCAACACTAAAAGCAATGCCGGTTCACAAAAACTTAGTTCCATTACATTTTACCTTCCCCTTCGTTTGCTAAAGGGTCCTCTCCCTGCTTGAATCAGCAGAAAGAATAACCTGGATCCAAGCCTTCAGAGAAAAGCCAGGTCCTTTATATACCTGCTAAATGTTTTCATTTGAATTCTACTGCTTTCTCTGAATCTCCAAAAACAGAGACTGGCTCTTCCACTCCAAGGAGTTTTGCCAGTTTAAACTGTTAGCATACAGGTATGATGTATTTCTTGATCAGTACAAGAAGGCTTTGATTTAATAACCAGCTGATAAAGCTGAAAATTCATTCACATCCAAAAGAAAGAAAAAACTGAATTATAATCTCAGGCTTTCCTACTTTACTATCCTTTATAGCATTATACTACAGAATGCTTGACAAAAATGTGACCGTAAACATAAAAAAAAAAGCAACTAAATGGAGTCCATGATGAAGCTTTTTCCAGCTGGAGTTAATTAACACACTTTCTGAGACCAATGCTTCTTTTTCTAACTAAACATTCCAATTAACTATTTTCTCTTATCACCACAGCTCAGTTTGCTTAACGTTCCATTGCTTCTGTCCAGTAACAAACTCTGCTCTGTAAGAATAAAGCTCATTAAGTATTCCTTTATGTTAGAAAAGTACAAAATACTGAAAAAAAAATCTGTTAAGTGTCTTTGTTTGTTGAGCAGAAAAAAGTGGCTGATTTTCTCCACTAGAGATTTCTCAATCTATCGTCGTATGATTAAGGATTTGTGTCGAGGCAAACAGAAGATTGAAAGAAAAAATGAACTAAAGGAAACTGCAAACATAGCAGGTTGTTTGATGTCGTCGCAGTGTAAACGTTTTCCAGATTCTAGTCCAGCTGACAGATAAAGGCTGGTTGCATTAAAAAATACTGCCATGTATGTTATTTGACCAAAGCAGGTGTTTACAAATATTTACTTAACAAACTCTATTACTTTCACCATAAAAGAACCCAGTCGTAAAAATATATACTTTTTATAAAGTAACTCTTCTGATACCAGCCCGTCATTTAGGTTTTACAAATTACTTATTGAAAGGACGTCGCCTCAATTTGAGCGATAAATGAATTTTCCTCACCTTGTTGACTCGCTGGCCAAGCTTTTAGCTTCCTGCTGCAGTTCTTCTTCCCCTGATGTTGGACAGGCCAGGGGAAAAGACACAGTAATCTTTATTGACAAGACAAAGTCAAACATAATCCCACTGAGGTTTTCTTTTTGGCAGCAGCCCCTTTTTTTCAGGACCCTCAAATGGGATTTAAGCCATAATTGAAATACGGATAAAGCGAGAAAGAGCGAACTCGGGTTAAATACAAGCACATAGCTTTTTTTTTTTAATCTTTAGCACACATCTAGATAAATCTGCCCTGGTAACCCTTTGAAGAGGAAGTATATTAAACAATCATGATTTAATATTAAACCTTTAATGACTCGTTAGACTACACTGAGGTATGCTTTGCTGCATAAGCCTTAAAATGTCTAATCCTCTGCTTGTGGTGTGTTTATCTGAATCGTTATCTCACTGATCTCGCTGATCAGTGAATGATAAGGAATTTAGTTTTAGTTAAGTTTTAGTAAATCAATGTTCTGTCTGACAATCTCGCCATTTAAACCAATAACAGTAGTAACATAAACAGTAATGCCAATAGATTTTTTTTCATTGGTTCTGTTAAGGGCTTCAAAGAATTTGACATATTTCTATATAAAATGTATATGAAAACTGTATTATTTTAATCAAAACTTATTTTCTGTTGTATTAGTTTTAGAAACAAACTTCATGGTTGTAATGAAAATTTTTTCTAAAGCTACCAGGGGTTTTTGTCCCCTCAAAACTTTAAATCCCTTCGTTTATTTAAAAAAGTTATTTTTCTTAAGTTGTGTGATTATGGGATGGTTTGTTTTGGATTGAAACCATAATAAGTAAAAGTTATTTGGTTAGGCTTTTTTTTTTCCGCCTCCAAACATGAGGTTTAATGTTTGGAGTTAAAACAAGGTATAATTTATACCTTTTAACTCTCATAAAGCCGTTGAGACGGAGAGACCCTCGTTTATGTCTCTGTTGGAGTTCAATCAATTGATGTTGGTGGATTCACAGCTTCAGAGGACGCGGCCTTTATAATGAGGATACTAATGTGTAGAGACGGACGCACACACTCTACATCCACGGTGACTAAATCACCCACAAGTACGTCTGCGATCACATTCATAGCTGTTTTAGACACACAGACACACTTCTGTTTATCTGTTCATTTGTGCCGGTTTTCTTCAGGGGCTTTTTCTCCTGCTGCTATTTGTTTGATATGCAAATAATCTCGATTGCAGATTTATTAGCAGCCAATCAGCGGGGAGTATTTAAGCCTTTATGCATAGATCTGAAAGTTGTCTTGGTGGAGTATTAAAAGCTGCATTATTTCCAACTTGATGTTACTACCAAGAATGCAGGGATTAAAGTATTCCGGCTCGTAGCAATTGCCTGAGGGTAAAAAAAATCACTCAAATAAATTGACGGTAAATAGAAAAAAAAAAAAGGCTATCAAAACCCCTTTTGCGATAGTCAGCCAATGATGGCAAAGGAGCGCTCTGAAACTAACCGTATTAGCCAATCAGAAGAAGGAGGCGGGTCTTAGGAAAGCGTGTACTTCCTCCTCTCGTTTCTTGCTCAAGTCGCCAGATAGATTGTGGTACAGTGCTACACGTAAGTTCTACATGGAAAGTCACGTTGCGCCGTTTATGGCTCCAGTCAGATTCAGAGACGTGTTAAAGTAAAAAAACGTGTTAAAGTAAAAAAATTCATAAATTAAACTTTGTGTTTGGAGAGAAGGACGATAAAGAGAATGGAAATGCATGGAGTGGGCACAATGCAGTTCATGAACCGCGGCACGCTGTGCTCCAGGAAGCTTATTTACGCATCCAGCGGCAAAAAGGTGCTAAGGAAACATGAATCAGACCCTGGTCATCAAGCTGCTGTTAGTGCAGCCATGCACACTACATGTTTGCTGGGAGCTACGGCAACAGCTGATATACCAGCGGCAAGAACTGACCCTGTATGAGAGTTAAAAATGTGCTTTCCTTGCCGAACACAACCTATCATTCACTCTAGATATAGATGAATCTTTGCCATCTTTTGGCCATTTTTTGTATTGGATTTTATTTAGTCTTAGACATTTAGTCTTTAATCATTCATGCAATTCAGGCTTTGGACTTTTTTTTTTTGCTTTAATTCCTGAAAATGTACAAGTGCAGAAACAACAATACATTTTGTTAGATGAGTCTGTGTCCTTTTCCTCCCTAAAATGTACTTTTAGTGTACTTATGTCTAGTCCATGGTTCATTGATGCTTTTCCATCATCCTCTTATAGGTACTTGATTTAGTTTGAAGATGTATTCGCTGTTATATGTGAGTGTCCTGACACAAGTAAATAAAGTGTCTTACACATAAAAAATACTCTTTATCCTAAGGTGTTGGAATGTTGGTCAACAATTTTAGACAAAAGGTTAAAGTAGTTTTTCTATTTTTCTAAAAAAAATGTCTCTTTTCAGGCAGTGGGATGAGCAGCTGGACCCCCGTCTGAATGCCAAGCAGAAAGAGGCCATCCTGGCCATCACCACACCCATCTCCGTCTCTCTTCCTCCAATCCTCATCATTGGGCCTTATGGTACTGGCAAGACCTTCACCCTGGCACAGGCTGTCAAACACATTCTTCGCCAGGACAACAGCAGGTACGTTCATGTGTTGTGTCTTCTGTTTTAAATTGTTTTCATTGATGTGATTCATTCAACTTTTGACCAGTGTGAAAAATTCACCTTCAAATTTGGGTTTTTCATTAATGAACAAATCCCACTAAAGCACTGATCAGTTTGTCATTTAAAAGATATTTTGTCAAGAAACGTTCAAGCTGCAGACTCACACAGCTCAATTAGGAAAATCTGCAGAAGCAACTATTAGTTTAAACACCGTGGTGGCAACATCATGCTGAATTTCTTTTTCCTTTAGGTTGGAACTTTGTACATGGCAATCCTGGTGGAAAGCCTCACATTTGTGTAGGTCACTCCCCAGCAAGACCATAAGTTTGAATTTTCTAACATTGTTGTTTTCATTGTTAGATCCAAGCATTTTCAGATGCTAAAAAGGCCCAGACTTAAATCCAATAATGAATCCAGGAGATGTTTCAGTAGTTTGAGTTCCAACTTATTCAGTCTGACCAAGGAATGAGCTATTTTATAACTAGGAAAAAAATCTCTGTCTCTACATGGGCAAAGCAGGTAGGCTTCATCCCATACCTGGAAAGACTTGAGGCTATCTTTAACAGATGAAAAGAAAAAAAGTATGTTTGATATTTCAAAGACTCTATAATATGATTTTTGGAAAGTTTTTTTTTTTATCCATTTGTGCTTTACAGTCGGCTAAGAAGTTATCTGGAACTTGGGACGTGAAGAGGGTCAGTTGATAAATGAGATGTGGCGGGAGCGTTGCTCACTAAACCGGATGCATCTTAGTGCTGAATGATTGGCTTTGTTTAGTAGCGTCAGATATTCTGTCACTTAAAGGGAAGGCACACAGACCATTTGGATAAATCTGCATCATTTGTGCACATGGTTAGCTTGTTTGCAGTTTACTTGCTGGCCCTGAATGGAAGTCGATGTGCGTTGTGAGCTAGTCAGTCAGGTTTTGTCACTTCTACAGGCCCCACGGTGACATACAACAATATAACATTGCACAAGTTTCTCTGCTGACATTTTTCTTCATTATGGAGCCGCTGCTCCATGTGCAGCTACCCACAGGAAATTCTACGGTTACTTGAGTTGGAAAGAAACCGATGTAGCGCCGTCAGGTAAATGGTTCCCCAGTCTTTATGAAAAATGAATGCAATATCTTGGACAGTCGCCCCCTTACAAAGGCTTACATTTTGTTTTTTAATAAGATAACAGGAAGTGTGTGTTTGGATGCAAGAAAATGGCAACGGAAAGGGTAGTTCTTCAATATTTATTAGGGATTTCACTCTGAATGCAGGTCTGTGATGAATTATGGATGTTTTAAAAGCAAAGACAAGAGAATGTGACTTCTCTTACTACAAGAGGCGAGGTCTACCCCTCCCCCACCATATGGTGTGTAAAATGCTCCTCTTGGCGTACTTGATGTATGTCACTGTGTTAAGATGCCTCCTTATAGAGCTGTCCGTACCGTTTAATATTGATGTACTGTAAATGACAGTGCTGTCTTTAGGCACCATTAGTGCATTATTCTGACTCTGCTGCTTCTGAGGCTTCAGTGAAGTTTGAAACGTCTACAGGAAGGTGAATATGGTGTTTATGGCCCCGAATGAAATACACTGGCTTCTATTATTCCCAACTTGTCTTTATACCAGGGCTGAATCCAATTATCTGGATTAATCAGGATTAAGAAATGATTGCCAACTTACTTGGTTATCTCATTGTTACCCACAGTAATGGTACACACACTTTAAAAGATACCATTTGCTAAAAGATTAACTGACCTACAGCAGCTACTAAGACAAAGTACAAAATAATAGAAATTTCCGATTCATAATTTTTCCCATACAATTACATTTATATGTAGGTGTTACTAATCGACCGTTACAGATTGTTTAAAGACTGATGCTGATTATTTCATCCTTAGAAACCAATGTGGAACAATTAAAATGCTTATGAGGGACAGATGCTGCTTTTTCAGCTGTAGGTTTTTTTGTAACTCACTTTTACCGTGTTGCTTTACATCACTCAACCCCTCTTATCAAATAAAAAACCACAAAAGGCAATCAAAGAGTCACCTTTGACTGCCTCGCCCAGTTATAAGCTGTTCTGTAGTCTTTAAGAGTGTCATGTGCAGATTGGGCATGATGTGGGACACTGGTACATCTCTGCTTTCTTCCCATGTAGAAAAAGCGCCTGTGAATATTTTTCAATTATAATTTTATTTTGTTTTACTTGACCTAGACATGGTGGAACAGAAGTAAAAAAAAATGCAGGACTGTCCCACACTAACTGGGACATCTGGTTGATATATGCTGAGCTGTAGGATTGCATGATCATGGAGCTGGAAGCATTGCATGACTTGAACCTGAAATTCTCTGTAGAGAACCAGGATACACCGATTCACCAGCTATCTTATTACAGTGTTTTCTATATTTTTTTTTTATATTCGATTCTGATGATCGCTGCAGTCTCATTTAGGAAATATGAAAGATAAGTTTTAAAACTATCCTGAAAAGCAGCAGCATGTTTATCTAAAGCTGACAGTTCTGTAACCAGCAGATATTTTTATTTTCCTTTAGTATGTAGACTCACTGTATCCACTGAAGTATTCTTGGCTACAGGTCGTTGGTGTGTCTGTGTGATGCTGTAGTCAAATCCCAGATAAACATAATATAAAATAAGTTCCTTTCAGATCCCATTAAAATAATTAGTCCAGTTTTATCCCTGATTAGAGCACAATAACTGCATTTATTGTATTATTTTTATCAATCATCTTATTTTTGAAGACTTTAATGTTCATTTCTGTATTCAAATAGAAGAATCAAAAACGCAACTCTACTTTTAAAGGTATTGTGGAGGATTTTCTCGGAATTTTTTAAAAGACCCACCCTCTCCACTTGATGCACATACGAGAGCGTGCACGAGCCCATTTCTCGTTGTGCACGCTCTGTTTTAAAGTTACTGTTCTCATAGCTCATACAAGCTTACTGTGTCCGCATGTCCACCCTAAACCCCAAATCCCTCAATCATTATGTAGAGCGGGGACTATATAGTGGACTTTATAGAGAACTCTGCTAACGACCCGTTCAGACAGATGGTCACTGCTTTTTGCTCCCCGTTGGTCACATAACTCCTCGTCCACCGTGTGGTGCCTGCGCCATCTCTGTTATTAGTCACCGCTGTCTGGTAGCGACAGCGGGCTGCTGTTACGGCAAATCCCATAATGCTTTGTGAGGAGAGCTCTTCGCGCAAAGCATTATGGGATATTTCTGCCTCTTCTGAGGCCTATAAACACCTTTTCTCTTACAACCCGTGGTCATTTTTTAAGAACCGCATTGAGAAAGGTGAGCTTCAATGACTGGCTGAACCCGTAGCTCACCACAGATATATGCCTGAAAGTGCGCATGCTCAGAAAAAGATAGCTAACTGGACGAGCACGTAGGATGGCCTTACATAAACATATCACCAGGATGATTGACAAATAGGAGGACCACTTATTTAGATGATCCACCCGGAAATAAAAGATTGTCCTCTATACCTTTAAATGTGGGAATGTGACATTTATTGCTATATCCCCTGAAGTATTCTTGGCCCCAGATCGTTGGTGGGTCTGAATGATGTTGCAGTCAATTCCCAGAAAAAAGGAACAAGGAATGACATAAGATAGTATAAGATAAGCTGCTTTTAGATCCCATTAATATAATTAGTGCAGTTTTATCCGTAAATACAGCACAATAACTGCATTTCATCTTATTTTTTTTATCATCCATCTTGCTTTTAAAGACTTTGATGTTAATTTCTGTATTGAAATAGAGAAAGGATTAACTTCATGATAAATACTTATGTCAATAAAGACTATTACGATGATGGTACATGTTGAATTAAATGCCCATTTCTACTATTTAGCCATGTTTGTATAACTGCAGACTGGTTTTGCAGAGTCTCTCATCAAAATAAATTTTCTTTAGATGTATTCTATTTGGAAATATTTTAGGTTAGATTTCCGATGTGTTGTTTTGCCTTCTTTACCCCTTAAGTACTGATGGTCGATATTTCATCATCTTGGACACTGAGGAACTGTTTTTAGAAGCAATACGTCTGACTTTTCTATTACCTGAATTTGCAGACGCAGTGATAGATTTTTGACCCGGCAAGTTATCCTAAAGTCAGAGTTGTTTTTGTTTTTAGATTTGTGATGTTTCTGAGGTTGAAGATCAGAAATGAAAGAATTATGTTGTTTGTTTTTTTATTGTTTTGTTTTTCTGCCTGCTTAAATTTAATTTCATAATTACATCAACATACTTTTTTCTTTTTTTGCTACAGTGTCTCTTTTACACATATCTTGACCCATAAACTGTGCTACACAATAGATAACCGTTTGTCTCTTATATCTACAGGGTCCTGATCTGCACTCACTCCAACAGCGCTGCTGACCTTTACATTAAAGACTATCTTCATCCTTATGTCGAAGCAGGCAATGATCACGCCAGACCTCTCAGGTAATGTGACATGCTTGCTTATCACATTACTCTTTGTTTTTTTTTATTAGCATGCGAAAGGGTATGCATGGATTATTAGCTCGCAATAATGCAACTGTTTTTTTAAGACTGCACAGTTGAATATCTGTATTTAGCTGCCCCTGATAAGTAGTTACGTTGGCCATATTTACTGTGTTGTGTGGGTCTTCTCATTAAATTTACTAGGAAGGAATATTATACTGTGACAGAAGCAATCATATTTTTTAAAATCATGTGTACACCACAACAGCATAATCACATGATCACATGAAAATCGTCTGATTTCTTAGGACTTAAAAGAATCGTTCATAAAACACGTTTTCTTTCCCTTCCGATGTGAGCGGAGACATAATTTTTACATTATTGTGAAGCATGGTGTTACTAGTAGTTTAAAACAAAGACAAATGGATATAGAGTTAAAATTTGAACAATTATTGTTTCGTTATGTCAGTGTTTAGTGTTGCTAATGTAATTGGAAGAGCAGCTGACTGCATTTTAAACACGTAATGGATGCAGCACGACTATATTGGGGTTTGATTGTCTGGAAAAAGATCCGACTTTAGTTCTATTGACTTGTCATTCAAAGTTGCTGTAAACTTTAATAAGCTTTAAAAGAACACATTTTAGATCAGGTCCAGGGTGGAAAAGGAGTCTTTAATCTTTTCTATTTGATGTCAACACCCACTGAAGTTATTTCCACTGTGGCCTCTGTACCAGACTTTTATTGCCACAGTTGATCAGTGTGGCACTTCATCAATCTATTTGATCTAAATTATATTTATTGAAAAGCCCAAAGTCAAAGTGATGCAACAGTGTGGCTAACTCTGTTAGATACCTGTTTTATTTTCAGCCCAAAGCAGAGACTAGTAGATATTTACTGACCTTTGGGATGTAAACACAAGATGTCTTCTGTTTTGTGAACCAACCTAAGGCAACAACACCACACCATTTCTTACCCTCCATTGTTGACTGGTAAAAACAAACAAAAAAAAAAAAAAAAAAAAAAAACCCAACACCAGGGACTTTTAAGAGAAACCTACAAATGCCTGAACTTTATCAAGATATAGTGTTTATTTGCTTGATAAAGTATTTTTATTGATTCTATTAAAGTTTAAGTTAAGAATTTGCTTAATATTGACCTCCCAGAAACCAATCCTACAGTGTTTGTAACTGTGAACTCTGTACCGCAAGCAAAACAAAACATCCAATATAAAATAATAAAAGTTATGTTTTTATTCATTGTATCTCTTGAGTTGTTGACTCAGCTATTTAGCTTCATCTTTCCGCCTTCTTTCGTCCTCCCAGGGTATACTTCAGGAACCGCTGGGTGAAGACCGTCCACCCCGTGGTCCAGCAGTACTGTCTCATCTCCAGCACACAGGTCACTTTCCAGATGCCCACAAGGGAGGACATCCTCAGGCACCGTGTTGTTGTGGTCACACTCAGCACTTCCCAGTACCTCTGCCAGCTGGATTTGGAGCCTGGTGGGTACCCTTTTGATAAAGGTTCAGTTGTTTGTTTAATGCTCTAGTGGGGAAAAAAGTATTCAACTATTCCCCCTAGTTAAATAAATGGAGACTGATGGATTTCACACAGTCGGCACTTTATTTTCATCTTTGTAAAGAGATAACAGTTCATCATACAGCCCTTATGGCACAGTATTCAGCCCCGTTCTGCCTGGGCACAGTCGTTCCCCCTTACTTGCAACAATGGAAAGTAGTCAGAGTCAAAACAAATTACAGACACTTGGGTTAACAGTAACATGTTATGAATAAACCCTGAGAAAGAATATGGCTTGTTCTGGGAAGAAGCTATGTTTGATCTACAAACATCCTCATGTTGGAGAATTGTGTGGCTTTGCAGGTGAAACGGACTGAGTGAAAACTTTTATTGTGAGTAAATAGCATAAATTAAAATATGAAATAAGAGAAATTAAATTTTCCGACCACAATGCAAAAGTCCATCAGCCTCCAAAAAGACAAAATCATCTGGTATAGTTAGGTCGACCAGGGGAGCTGAAAACAACCTGAAAGAAACCCACAGCAGTAGGGTTCAGATATTCTTCAGGTTTAGATCTTGTGTTGTGTTTTCTACGCTGCATTAAAGGTCATCATATTTTCATGTACATATTGTTCGCTACATATGGACTAGTAGATTTTGTCAATATGTCTTTTTACATATTCATCTTTTATTCACTAGTCCTTTATTATTGCCTATTATTGTCACTCTGGCAGTCAGCTATGGGAGGAGAGCTCTGTTAAGATTGGGGTTGAAATTCATTTAAGTTGAGCCAAATTCATGGAAAACAAACCGATTTGTCGGCACAGGCTAATAACTGGCACTAATGTGTCGAGGAAGGGGGCTTCTTCTCTTGCTTGGGTACACCATCTGCTTGTTTCTAATGTATTGCACATCATTAGCCCTCCTCCCCATGTTGCTTCTCTCCTGCTCTACTGGCGTTTGATGGTGATGAAAATCAACAGGAAACGAGGCAGTAAAGGGACAGCAGGTCTTCTAAGTAACAATAACAGATCTTCTAATGCAAATAGACTTCTCCTTTTTCTTCTTTCTTATCTTCATGGCTTAGAGGATAATGTATGCTAAGATTATTGCAGTTTTATATAATATGAATTCTATCTACTATATGAAATACATGCATTTTAAACAACATTTAAGTTTTTGAAATTTGGACCTCGCTTAAGTAAACACGCAAATGGTATACCATTTTTGAATATTGGGAACATAGCTTCAAGTGTGATTCACTTACTTTTATTTTGTTTGATTTTATCCATCATCCTAGGTTTTAGATTCCTGGCCTCTAGAATATACCTCATATTTAATGCATATGGTCCATTTGAACAGGCCAGGTACATCATTACCATGTATTTTATTTGCCATACAACCTCCCACTACATGTTAAACTAAAGCAGTATTTTCCGATTCAGTTCAGGCCAAATTTTGTTTTGCATAATTGCTTTTCAATATGATATGCAGCTCCAATTTCAATCCGCAATTTTTATTGCATGTTCCATCTTTGTCTCTGCATCCCCAGTCAAATAAAAGCACGATAATGAACAAACACCAGAACTCTGTTTATGCTCTGTTCAGCTTAAACAGCTTAATTTCTGGTTTGAGCCTAAAGTGGAGTTCTCATTTGCTAGGATTGGAAGATCAATATTTGCTCAAACAGAAACAGATAAAGACTGATTGCTTGGTGAAGTTCGACCCTAAGTTTTGTGTCTTTTAGCCAAAAGCTGATAATAACCGTTATTTTCATAAATGTTACTTCACAATATCCTGTATTCCCTTGTACCACTTTAAAAGAACAGAAAAATTATATTTTCTTACCTGTTGAAGCAAAACTATAGAAAATTTTTTTTTCCTGGATTATAAGAAGTCAACTTGCAAATAATTAGTTATTTTTAGGCTTTCTTAGTTTGCTGAACTAAAAATCTATTTGGTTACATTTAACCATCCAAAAAAAATGCTTAAACCTTTTTTTTATGTCATAGAAGTCCAGAGTAATTATTCTGTTTCATCTAAAGTTCAACTTGATCTTTAAAAACCATCAAAGTGGTCAGTGCCAAGTGAGGGGCAAGGCTAATTGTGGGGATGTCTGTTTGAGGTTTATATATGTTTATATATCTACAACACTATAACTATAGTTGCATGTGTCGTGAATTGGTGTTATATAAATCAACCTAATTGACTTATGATTTGAGCTTCACCTTGTTTAAATTCTATAAAAAATCTATTGGACATGTTTGATTTAAATTATTAATCAGTTAATTTTCTCCTGGTAAATTTGCCTTGTCGCTAACAGGTTTAAAATTTCCAAAATTTTTCAATTTAGTTTTTTAATTGAGATTCTGGTAGCTACTTTAGCCCTAAACTAGCAAGCAGAGTCCTCAGATCTTTATTTACATAACCGACTTAAATCCTCTCCCACAGGATTCTCCAAGATCCAACATGTTATGAAGGGATTGAGATTTAATTCCAAATATTTACCTCATGTACATATTCCACTGTGCAGTGATTTTTCACCATGGAGAATCTGCCTGCTTTTCCTTTTAAATAATTTAAGTTCTCTCTATAACAATCTTTTGAACATGTTATGCAATGTTCAAGTCTTCTTAACATTTTTGCCCATGGAGCATCATTTAGATCCAAATAAAAGTCAATAAGTTTACCATATAGTATCCATAATTTATAGACTTCTTTAACTATCATGGATGCTCCAATCAGTTTGTTTTGATTATCTAAACAAGCACAGAAATCCCAGCCTTAAGAACTGAGGTTTAGTTAATTTATTCAGCTTTAAAACAGTTTGACACCATTTGGCAGTTTATTTCAAATGAGCTGTAATTTTTTGTTACTCCTGAAAGCCTGTCTTTGTTTCATGTCTCCTCCTATTTCTTATTGAGGTATATACCAAATAAATCTGCATATATGATACAGCTCTCACATATGACATGATGTGGGAAAGGTAACTGACACCATTATTTTCTCAGTTATGTTGATTTTTAGACTTTAATTGTTACATAAGAAATGTTTTTTTTTAAAGGATTTTACTAAATGCTCAGCAATAAATTTTCCATCCAAGTTTTGTTTTTATAGCTTTTTAAAAGGTTTCATTTGCCCATTTTTTTTAACATCGCACTTCTGTCTGCTTCTTTGAGCAAACATATTTGTAACAGAACATTATCTGTGCTCTCTGTCCTTATTAGTTTAGTATTCTTATTGCACTTAATATATAACTCCTGTATTTCTTTACTACTCTTTGACTATGTTGAAGTTTAGTTTAGTCTTAATCCAGTCCTTATCAGCACTAAGGATGCAAGTTATCGATTAACAGATTATTATTATTAAGCTGAAAGAAATTATCAATATACGAAGGATTAGTTTATAATCAGCCATTTTCTCTTGTATCAAGTGAATGTTTTCATAGCAGGAAAGGCTAAATATTTGTTGCTTCTTAAATACAAACTATATATATTGTGTTACATAAATTTGGCTCCATGAAGTGCATCAACTCATGAAGCTTTCCCAAACAACCATGCTTGTTGCCAGTTTTTTTTTTCTTCCATATTTTTTTAAATGTTTTACAAAAGTCTCTCCACTTTTCTATCTTCACATCCTTGCTTTCTAAACCCAGTGGGGAAGTTCTGCTGCCTCTCAGTGCAGCACAGCTAAATGGGTGCTATTCAGATGAGGAGTTTAGTCCAGTGCTATAAACAAACAATTAAACGGATTAATCGTCAACTAATTTAGTAATCGATTAATCGTTAACTGGAGGGTAGACACTCTAGAACATGCCTTTAGCTGGCAGAGCAACCCATAGAGCAGTAATTACACCAAAAATGTAAAAACAAATATATAAACAGTTTGCATTTAAGATAAATGTCAATATGCTCTATCCAGAACTCCTGAATTGAAAAAGTTTCACCTTATTTTAATTTAGTAAAAAGTCTTCTTTAAAGAACACTTTGCAATCGATTATTCTATTAATCAAAAAAATAATCGTTAGTTGCAGCCCTAAAAGATTGTAAACAATCCTGGTTATAAGGAGACCTGGTACAGGACACATCCATACACATTTCCTAACAGTTACAACTTGTACAATAACCTCTCTGGTTCATGTTTATATTTATCAGATGTGACACTCTGGGGTTTTATTGCTCAGGGATAAATATTCAAGGTTATCATTACTCTAATCAAGAAAAGTAATTCTCTCATCTGGTATTAAGCTGGGTATTAAAGTCTGAAGGGATAACCACAACACATCAAACTACAGCTATACGACTTTAGACCTGTAAAATAATTTATGGAAAAGCAGGCAAATCTTTAGATTTGCCTGCTTTTCCATAAATTATTTTACAGTTGTCTGGCATCATTCAGACCTTCACCAAAGCTAAATCTCTCCTTTGTCATTAAAAAAAGTTCAGTTAGTGGAGAATTTGTTGGAGGGAGATTGCAACTAAAGGCAGCTATCAATTTGTTATTGATAGTTCTTTTTCCATCTAATTTGGAGCACAGCTCTGATTCACCTCTGATTATTAACTCCCCACCACCACACAGACATTTTGGTATAATTTCCCCTCAAAATGCAGACACTATTATTAGCTCAGTAACATATAACGGCAATAAAATTGTGATTTGGACCTCAGACTTTGAAATTCATTCTACTATATTTGCTGTTGGCCATCTCTAAGGTGAAACATGAAGCGCTGTGTTCTCTCTTCCCTACCGCTCTGCCAACGTGTTTTTCATAAAGACCATATTTTTCTCTTCCTGTCTCCCAGCTAATCTCTGCCTCCTTGCCTGGGGAAACATTCTCAACTTTAATGGCTCCTGTACATCATTTGTGAGCTTTATTAGGCTGCTTGTTGTTTCTGTGTATTGAGGTGAAACGTAGGCATGATACTGTGGGGGTTCTGGTTCAATACAGTTTATATCAGGAGTTAGAAACGTTGTCGGGACTTAGCAATAACAGTATAACTTTTCTGCATTAGGAGTCTGATTCTATGGCGAGAAAACTAAAGATCACACAGAGAACTTTAGCAGAATGATTATGAGATGATGCTCATAATATCTAACACTTATAAGATGTGTGGCAGACTCCAAAGATTATCACAGTTCCTTTGATCCACTTCTAAGCAGAAACACATATGTTTATATTTTCTGAGATAGACTAAGTGGCAGACCCTGAAATGCATTTCCCAGGTAAAGAGCTGTTTTATGAAACTTTATAGTTTGTTTAAAAGTGCTTTTGCATCGATTTGTCCAAAATGTTGTATTAAAGACTAATAGTGGTCAGATAGCTCCTCATGTCTTTTTATATTTGTAGTGATTCTTTATCTTACTGACAACCCAGAAGTGTATTAAAATATTTCTAGCTCTCAAATTTCATGTCTGCATGCACATCCTTGTGAAACTGGTTTAGCTTTAAAGGCAGTCTGCTCTTTTTCTCTCCCCACACTCTCTGCTCCAGCACTCATTTCCGATGCCATTTTATCTCCTCCTTTCATGCTGCTGAGCACCAGTTTAGCTTTTAAAATCTGAGATCAGCCCTTCTCTAGCTCTCTATAAAACCCACCTTAGTTTTACAGGACTTCTTAAATTAGAGTGTAGAACATTATAGAGACCCCAGGGAGCACAAAATATGAAGATTGAGATACTAATTGTATACATTTAGGTTGTATTTTTAGGCCTGTCTTAAAATAATTGTGGTGTGGGAAAATCCCCTTTGGATTTTGCAAATCATAGGATTACAAAACAGTCGCTAAGCAGTTGTTGGTTTTACATTCTTAGTGGGAATCTTGATCATATTGTCATTTCAAGAAACCAGATTGAGATGGTTTGTGCTATTTTTGTAAGGCTGAAAGTATCCAACCGTAGATGGGATTACTGCCGCCATAAGTTCAGTTATATTCAGTTTATCCATTTACAACATGCTTCATCTCAATGCAATTTGCAGGATTCACTCCTCCTGGATGAGCATCTGTACAGTAGACATTTGCTTGCATTGTGTTGACTTTTCAGTAATCTCTCACACTGAGCATACATGCAGTGACAGTGGAGAGAAATAACTCAATTTTAACAGAAAGAAAGTGTAGGGGGCCTTCTAACTGGCGTTTTGAGAAGAAAGAAGCAGGCATACAAGAGGAACATAGAAGCACTGATCAATATGGGAGGAAAAAGAGCACAGTCCCAGTAAAAGCTGAGTCTGTAGCTATGTATAGGAGAGAAACAGGACTATGTACTGAAAAAGTGAAGAGAACAAAAAGTTGGAACAAATTCTGCTTGGAGAATAGAGATAGAATGATGAAAAGTGGTCCCTATGTTCTCCAGCAGTCTAAGCCTATAGCAGCATAACTAAAGAGATAGCTCTGGATAACCTGAGCCATTCTATACTTCTAACTATAGGCTTTATCAAAACACACAGTGTTGGTTATGATAACTGTAATAATGGTAGAGCTTGGTTATTTAGGGCTTTATAAGTGAGAATTGAACTGTTGTGGGCTTCCTCATAGTAAAGAATTGCAATAATCCAGCCTTAAAGTAACAGATGCATGGGCTAGTTTCTAAGCATCAATCCTGGACAAGATATTTCTCATTTTTGCAATATTTTTGAGATGAAAGAAGGAAATCCTGGAAACCAGTTTGATGAGTGATTTAAATGACCGGCCCTGACCATAAATAATAAATGAAAAAGGGATGCATAGGATTGTAACTGTACTGTTAGACTTCTGTGATGAAATTATGCTCAGATTATTAAGGGATCCAAACTGTACCAGGAAAAAATTCTCACACACCCTCATATGAACAGCTTGAACTGTCAACTGCTACATGGCAGGATAAATCTGTGCTTTCAGGATGGGTGGTCTTGTGCCGTTATAGCCTATCCAAGGTTACAAATGTGTTTATTTAGAAATTAATTCTGCATAACTTTTTTTTAATAAGTTGCTATCCCATATTACAGTAATGGTTATTTGAGCTCCTGATGCTGTTTTTTGATCAGAAACCAGCCCGCCTTTTACCACTGTGCCACCAAGCAGGCATTTCTACATACATGCTCCTTACTGGACATTTTTTGTTTTTCTTTTTGTTGTTGTTATTTTTAATATATTTGTAGTATATCCCTGAGTAGAAACATTTTATTTAAATTTTTTTTTTTTAAAGCAGTCTTTAATTAGAACAAAATTGTAAGCTAAAATTAGTCAAAAATGTTTTAGAAAAGCATTGCAGTGAATTTATAACCTTCCTTTTTTTATTTTTTATTTTTCAAGGAAAGAATTTATACATAATACTTGCCAATAATGGATTTGTCTGACAAGCCCTACATGTGTTATGAGGTTTCTAGCCATTAAATTTCATGACTGCATACCCTGTCCTGTGAAAGTGGTTTAGCTTAAATGTTGTTTAACTGTTTTTTTTTACATCCAGCTGTCTTCCCCCCTCCTTTGGTCCAATGCTCATTTGCCATGCTGTTTTATCTCCTCCTCCTCTGATGCTGTGTTGTTTCAGGTTTCAAAAAGTAAAGAATGTGTATGTTATACCCATCAATAATGGATTACTCTGACATTTACTTGTTTAATATAAACTTAGAATAAGGTTACCTCTATGGCTTAGCACAACTAGTCCCCTTATTTATATTTATATCAATTTGTTCTTTGGTAAATAGAGCACAAACTGATTGTTGTTTCTTTGTGTTTGTAGGGTTGTTTACCCATATCCTGTTGGATGAAGCAGCTCAGGCCATGGAGTGTGAAACCATCATGCCTTTTCCTCTAGCTAGCAAGACCACCCGCATCGTGCTGGCTGGGGACCATATGCAGGTGAGCAGGAGGCCGAGCAGTGCATGAATAGAATCCACAGAGCATTCATTACACTGTGCTGACATTTGGTCTATCAGGAGAAAAATGTTTGTCTTAATGAAGTTTCAGTACCATAAGATGAATGAACATTGATTATTACTCGCTTCAAAAGGCTTTTATGTTTTTATTTGAGTTATGATTTTTTATACTTAAATAAGAGCTGGGCACAGCTGAGCCATCAGGTGTCCTTAATCGCTCATATTACACACGCAAATAACAGAACTGCTGTGATTCAAGCTTTCCAGGCGTAATTTCCCTCATGCTTTGATTATCAGAGTGTACAGTATGATCTGTATGAAGGGGATAAAGATGCCGGCATGAACTATTTATAGCAACTCTAATGCTGCTCCAACCAGAAAATAAACACTTTCTTTCACTGGAAAGCTAAATATCCAGTCTGGTGCTAGTTTATATCCACATGTCTTCCAATTGCATTGCTAAGCTAGTAAACTAGTAAAAGAAAGTTTTCCTTTTTTCTGTTTTTAACGGGATTGGTCTTTTTTGTTTATAACAGTAGTTGGTCAGAAATGCACCAACACTGGTGCAATTTGGACATTTGTATGGAAGAGGATTAGGGCCACTGAAGAAATAAAAAAAATTAACTGATTTTTGAATTGTATTTCAGTATAATATGAGAAAATAGTTAGAATTCTGACTTTAATCTCACAATTCTGACTTTTTCTCACAATTCTGACTTTTAATTTCAGAATTCTGACTTTTTTCTCCTAATTCTGACAGCCAAAAAACATATTAGCATCAAGCCATTGTCTTGTCTAGAGGCTAAACTAGCTCTCTTGTTTTAATCACCTTCTGCTCTTCCATTAATAAAATAGCATCACCAGAGAGCCCTCGGTCACGTACAAAGTCGCCTAATTCTGTCATTTTCCACCAATGTGTCACTGGCCCTCCCAAACAACTCACATCTTTGTCAGTGAACCTGACAGTGAACCCCCCCCCCCCCCCCCCCCCCCCCCCATTTAACGACCGACCCTCAGAATCATAAGCTACGTTTACATGGACACAACTAATCGGATTGAAGGCCTGATCAGATCAAAAATGTTTCATGTAAACATGTCAGACTGAAGATTCTAATCCGATTCGGTCCGATCGGATCTAAATTTAATTCCGAATGAGAGAGGTGGTTTTTGCCGATCGCCATTCCGATTGGCGTCCATGTAAACACCAATTCGGATCTGAAGAGTAAAATAATCTTCATTGCGCATGTGTGCGACGTCAGCGTGACGTTTTTCCGCCTTGTCAACAACAGGAAACCACCGGTCGCTCTCGCTCTCGCTGTGAACAACATGGCGGGGGGAGTCTAGGAACGCCGACTTATACACTCAAGTTAATATAAAGCTGCAGGAAGCAGGAATTTATCCTCCTCCTCTTTTCTCTCTCCACAGCCCACTCGCTCTCCCACGCCGGTTCAATCGCTCATTCTCTATATTTTCTCTCCGACATTTCGCTGCCAAGCGCTTTTTTCCTCCTCTCTCCTTTTTTCTTTCCGCTCGCTCCGAGCGCATCGTTTGTCAGGCCTCCCAAAAACCAGACGTAGACAGAACTGCCAAGTTTGGCAGGAAGTTCTGCGCATGCTTAAAAGATTTAATCTGATCCAACGCTTGGTACATGTATACACACGTCATGATCGGATCATTTCATTTAGTGTCCATGTAAACGGAGATTTTGAATTTCCGATCAACCAAGGTTTGGATCGGATCGGGGAAATTTTGCGCATGTAAACGTAGCTATAGACAGCTTTCAGATATTACAGGCTAACAATGGAACCAAACGACCCATTCATCGGTTACCATTTGCCTGTTTACAAGCGATACAAGGCTGTGTCTATATAAGACTCAAACTCACTGCGGATCCAGACATTTAAATTGAGAAAGCTTCCTGGAGGGGTGGCGAAACGTCTTTAAATCTTGGAAACCAAGTCCAGTGGATATTTTTTTTTTTTTTTTACGGAATAAAGTCAGAATTCTGACTGTTTTTCCCACATTAAACTGAAATATTTAAAAATCAGTTAACTTTTCTTAAGTTTTTCTGTGGCCTTCTTTTTTTCTTTTTTCTTTTCTCAAATCCTTCTCAAATTTCATTCAGCTTTCAGTGTTGCTTTTATATTGACAGTAATTAAATGTTGAAAAGAAATGACCGTTTATATCGGAAAGGATCTGTAGCATTCGGAATTCGGAGACCTGCTGTTAAACTCAAAACAGAATTATTATTGCTTTCAAAAAAACATCGAGCAGATTTCATGTTATCTCTTTCAAACCCAAAATCTGTATTTATTTTGAAATGACATGGAAGAAAACAGAGGTAATAGTGTAGGTAATTAACGGTAGGTAGACATTGAAGAAATATGGAGAGGTAAAAAAAAAAAAAAAAAAAAAATCTGTTTTGGATTTAGATTTAAAATTGGTAGAAAACCGAGTGAAATAAAATTCTATGACAAAGTGAACTAGTTAGTTGAGACTGAATAAATTTTCAGTTTTTCTAAAGAACCTAAACTACTTTATTTTCCCTTTCTACTGAAACACTTTTTTTGTTCTTGTTAATCTCATATTTGACTCCAATACCTATGTTAAAAAGAAAATGCCATTCGATCACTTTTTTGTTCTATAGTACTCTTAAAACCGAATTAATGTTCTTTGCTATTTCTGTTTGTTCTTTTGCAGCTCAGTCCGTTTGTGTACAGTGAGTTTGCACGTGAGCGTAACCTGCATGTGTCACTTCTGGACCGGCTGTACGAGCACTACCCGGCTGAATTCCCCTGCCGCATCCTCCTGTGTGAGAACTACCGCTCCCATGAAGCTATCATCAAGTACGTGTGAACACTGAGCACTGCTGGCAGCTAATCAGTTCTAAGAAAGACATTATTAAAGGAGGCAGTGGGAGGTTAAGGTTTTTCTAAATGCCCACATTATAGAGCAGAATCTCCCGATGGTATAAAGGAGTTTAGATGTTATTAGAGAGCAGTTCTGAAACTATTTGGATTGCATGTCATTTATACTAAACACTCTTAGGGGAATAAGACACAAGGGCGGCTTTAGTATTATAGGGAGGAACTGCAAAAAGACAAAATGAAAGTCTAAAATTACTGAGTGTTGTCCTATTCTCATCAAACAAAACAGCATATTTTGTTTTAAGATTTCTCACTCAAAGCTATTTGTAACCCTATTTCATACCTCCTCTTTTTCTTGTGAGAGTAAGCACAACCAATTGAGTTGTATGTATGCACGTTCATGTAGCTGTAGCATTAGCAACAAAAGCAGTTATCTCCTAAACAGCGGGTAACAAGTTGCAGAAACAGCTACACTTACAGACTGAAGGTGAGTCTGATTGGTGGAATCGACCTTTTTGGTATAACAGAGATGGTTAAAGGTGTTGGCCAGATAAGCTTAATTTAGCACCATTTTAAGATTGATGTCAATCCAGGAGGAAGGTTAAATTGTGCTTTGTGGAGAGTGCGTTATTGTGCGTGTTCCTCGTTGCACAACATGGCTGCGTGAAGAAACCAAGCCACTTTCATATTCCTGATTTTCCAACAGGTTTTAATCAAAGCCCAACCCACACATTTTAACATATTTTCATGTGCTGTTCTTAACTTGACTGAAGCAACATCGTTTCCCGTCTGTTACAATAAAACCATTTTAACTAGAAATATCCGGTTTTAATCAAAGCCCTTGCAAGCATCTTGGTGAGAATGGTTTCATTCAGTTTTGATCAGGAATATTCATTTTCTGTTTCTTCCACCTTTCCTTTTCCAAAAGTTACACATCAGAGTTGTTTTATGACGGGAAGCTAATTGCGAGTGGAAAGCAGCCATGCCATAAGGATTTCTACCCGCTGACCTTCTTCACAGCCAGAGGAGAAGATGTCCAGGAAAAGAATAGCACTGCCTACTACAACAATGCCGAGGTGAGTTGGAGAACGACTACATTATACACCCGTCTAATTAAACTGGATGCATTATTTTAAAGTGACCTTTTTGGTGAAATATGTTTTGTCCTTCAAAAGTATTTGTCATTCTTTTTCTCCAACAAACAGATCGATGTGTAAAAAAAAAAAAAAAATGGACTTACGATTGTTAATTAATGGTTTACTGGATTAAGATATGTTAGATCCAACAATTGATAATTTCTGCTTAAAATAAGTTTCTTTCACTGTCCTAAGCACAGCCTTTATGGTATTTGCAACATCACAGAGACATTACAAATATTTAGACCTTTACAGATGAGCAAGTCCAACATACATCCCTGATTGTCTGTTTAACATGTTTAGTCAAACCAACAATTTGAAGCAGGTCACACATTTCTTTTGCTACTCTGTCTACAGGGTTGTCAATATGAATATTAGATTCCCCTGCATTAATTAAGTCGTCATTTTCAACACACATCGTAGATAAACATTCAGAAACATGGCTAGAACAGGGCCCTGTATTTGGATAGCCAGATATTTAAATCATTCAGTCCCCCAGGATGACTTTTCTACAACTTAACGAATCAAACAGAGTAAAAAGTCCCAATGCCTTTTTAAACAGTCTGTTCAGATGAATTAGGAGGTATGGTCTCTAATAAAATCAGCATCTCATTCTTTTCATTTAGCCATGTCTCTGTTAAAAACATAAAATCCAGATTTTTCACAGTAAGTTATTGATTAAAAGTGATTTTTAGCTAGTTTTAATACCTTGGTTCATATTGTCTCTTCAGCTGGTTGAGCTCCATATTATATAGTTTTTATGCTGGATGGTTTACTACAGTCTGTCCTTTCAGCTCTGTTTTTTTTTTCTGCCATATATTCAAACTGAGATTTTACATCCATCTTCCTTTTGAGGCCCCAATTTCTCCTGGAGAGAATCCTTTATGATAAAGTTACAACTGCAACCCAAAGTATATCACAAGAAAGGGATTTGAAGGATGCAGAAAGAACTTTGTGGTTCTGTTTGTCATTATAAACATTAGATAAAGTTCTGCCCGACAGCGCAGTGTAGCTTCTCTGCTGTGCTTTGAAGGAGAGGACTAAATGATTGAAAATGGAGGGCATTACGCGAAAACCTTGTGACATCATCAGTCTCTCACAGCACTGATTGCTACATTGAACTAAAAACAGAGAGCTATATCACAGTTAGCCTCTGCCTCAGTAAAAGAGCTAAAAGTCTGACATTGTATCAAAGCAACAAAGCCCCATTTTTAATGATAGTTTTACATTAATGTACATTGGAAATAAGTGTTACACATGTTTTATTCGGTAACCTAATAGGTTCCTGTTTGTTTTTCTTTCTTTCAAATGTTTAATAATATGTAAGGGAACATATTTCTATTTATTTAGTCAGTATTTAATACAGCTGGCACAATACATTTTTAAAATGCATTGTAGTATTTTTAGGTCATATTGTAAAAAAAAAAAAAGCTTTTCATGTCATGGAAATATTCTCTTCATAATCATTAGTCAATCGATCGACCAACTTTAAATTAATTCATTATTTCAAACTTGCATTACTATATAAAGTCGATTCTTGTCTTTTCTTGTTTCATGGATATGAGGACAGTTACTGTGGTATGAGCTGTGTTCTGAACACTAAATGGTGTGAGGGGGGGATTAAATAATTGTTCTGATTAAAATTGCTTCTACAGATGGATAACACATTATATCTTGAAGTAAAATTAAATATAAAAACTGACTATGAGGTGATTACTTGTCTGGAAATGTTGCAATGATTAAAAAAGCTTTCTGCAATAATAATGATTTCCTTTTGGTTTTAGGTCAGACATCATGAACCACAAAGGCTTCATTTCACATTCAGGACATTGTTTAGAGCTGATCAGCATTTTACAAAATGTCTGCTTTCATTGAGCCACAGTCTCAGTTTTGATGGACTGTCTTTGATCCCTCTCTGCTATAAAAGTCATAAAGCCCCCTTTGTTCTTCAAATATTTTTTCTCCTGCTGTAGCCTTTTAGGCTGGCTGAAAAATATCCCCGACTTTACTTAGTACCTTTCAGGTCAGGTGTATGTTGGGACCATGGTGTGAAAGCAGCATGGCGTTGTCTCTCCTGATGCATCTCAGTTCTTTGTGTCTGAGGATATTTAAAAAAGCAAAGCTTTTGTTCATATGGATACAGTAAATGCCATTTTCTGTCCTAACAAAGCAGTAACAAAAGCTTTCATTTTAATTGCAAAAAATGAAATGAAAAACTGATTAAATCAATTTTATTTTACAGTTAAAAAAATTGATCATTCTACTGCATAAATAACATTTTTACCGTTATAAAAATGTTACATAATAGAGATTAGACCCATGAGTGTTGCTCCTTCAGTTTTCAGTTTTTTTCTGCCTTTATTATTTTATTATGTGCATTGGATGTGTGTAGATGCCTTCTTTTAGCCAACTGATCAGGAGGGTGCAACTGTCATTGCTACTCTACCCATACAGCCAAAACTTCAGTTAAAGCATTAAGCAACACAGATTCAAATATTTGCTTAATGCAAGCTAAATTACATGGATTTTCAGTGTTATATACGGCACTTGGTGCGCATGAATGCTCATTATATAACTTAAATGGTCAGATCTGTTGCTGGATCAGCTGTGTGACACAGAGTGCTGCTTTAATTGAGTCTCAGCTCTCTTTAAGCACAAGAGCTAAGTATGCTAAGAGTTGTTGTTAGACACTTACCTGATCAGATATATTTTGGTTCTCTGATGTAGGATTTAATCTAGAGGGATGAATGTGGCCTTGAATTTACAGCAACTCCATGACATCTCAGTCTGCTGCTCTGAAGTTGCCTGCTCGCAGCTAAACTTGTTGTCGTGAGATTTTCTCACAGCTATAAAAAAGTTGAGCCTCTACCCCTTAGCATTGCATTAGAATTAAACAGTCCTGAACTGTGCAAGTCAATATTTTCTTTAATAATTTATAACTTGGCAGCAATGCTAGCAGACATTTTAAAGGCTGTGGATTTGTTATTACAGCAGAGGATGTCTGTGAGTGTTTAACTGTTAAGGACCAGAATCATCTTCAGGGCAGTGTCTGCTGATACAGGGCTTGTTTATATCTGTTATGTTTCTGTGCTGGACTTTTGATGATCCAGACAGCTTCATCATTTGCATATTTATTCCTTCCTGTTTACTCTTTAAGTGATCCTCAAGTAAGTTTGTTTTTTACCAACGTTTAATAAAAGCATCTTTGGGTTTTGTTGTTAGTTTTTTTTTTAACACCATTTCTATTTCACTGTCTGAGAAAGAGACATCCTAATTTACATGCATTCCCCCCCCCTTTTTTTTTTTTTATTTCTGTCCCTTTTTGGTTCAAATAAATTGTGATCTGAAATATTTAAACTTACCTTCAGATTTGAATCTAAAATCTTGTCATTTCTGACCCTGTTCCCCTGTAGGTGTTTGAGATTGTTGAGCGAGTGGAAGAGCTGCGGAAAAAGTGGCCTGTCGCTTGGGGTAAGCTGGACGAGGGCAGCATCGGGGTGGTGTCACCGTACGCCGATCAAGTTTTCCGTATTCGCGCTGAACTACGGAAAAAAAGGATGCACGAGGTCAGCGTTGAGAGAGTGCTTAATGTTCAAGGTGGGTAAAAGAAAAAAATCAACAATGCAGAAAACTACATCTCTATGAAGACTATCTATACACCATAAGAGACTTTCAGATGTATAATTTTTTTTCCCCGCTAGCTTTATTGTAACTATTTAAAGCATGCTTGTTTAAAAACAACATTTAACAAAAATATATTAAACCTGATTTCACAGTCCTTGTGAACCTAAGTTGTTTTTATAGATCTTACAACTTAGATGTAAGCGATAGATCATTTCATCTGATACTAGACTCTCCAAAAACTAGTCAGACCCTCCAGCCATTTAAAAAACCAAATCCTCCCTTTATGCCCCCACCACGGTTCTTTACATTTCCTAATTAATGGTAGAGTCTAGAGTTATGGCGCTGTCACACCTGGCCGATTTAGCCAGCGTATGGCTGACATCACAGAATTTCCTAAAACAGTGGAATACGCTGAGCATTCTGTTGTTTTTTTTTTGTTTTGTTTTTTTTTTCAATTTTTGGTTTATACATAGAGCATTCATAACGAGTCCAGAACTTATGTCCAACAACAGCCTAACTTATGCATAACGCACAGCAGCGTCATGAAATTATGCACAAGCATCATTCGTACATCGGCATATGCTGAACAAGCATCATTTCATGCGCATTACGCAGCATCAGTTAAAGCGATGCGCCTGGAAGCACCGGATCTGCATAAAAAGTCTTTGATCGCGGTATTAACCCAGCTGCTGTTCACCACATTCTAAAAAAAAAAAGAATGAATAAAAAATAAATAAAAAGAAAGAAAGGTCTGCAGTCACAGCCGATTCAGCATCATGTCTGCTAGGAAGTTTGTTGGCCATGGCGGTGAACACAGGGAGGATCCATCCCACGCCACGACTTATAAGTAACTAACACTTAACATGTTTCAACGATCAGATGACTTACCTGTAACTTACAGCCCACGTCTGACACACGCTGGCATACTTGCTGTATGTCGATGCATGCTTCAGTGTACCTCAGCATGCTCATAACTTATACAAAACGTACCCATAACGTATCCAACGTATGCCAGCATTTTTGCCAGATTTTTCGTACATCCGGCATACGCTGGTCTAAATCGTCAGGGTGTGACACGGGCTTTAGAAATGCATTCAGTGGTTGTCTGGAACACGTCAAATATACCTGCACACATCACAACACGTGGTGATAATTTCTGATAAGTTATGCCCAAATTACTCAATGGTTTTGGGTAAGCTTAACATCAGGACTTATGAGTAACTTACACCTAACGTGTGTCAACGATCAGATAACTTACCTATAACTTATGGCCCGTGAATGGCATACGCTGCCGTACTTGGCATATGTCAACGTGTGCTTCAGCCTACTTCAGCGTGCTCATAACTTATACAAAACGTACCCATAACGTATCCAACGTATGCCAGCATTTTTGCCAGATTCTTCGTACGTCAGGCATACACTGGTCTAAATCGTCAGGGTGTGATACGGACTTTAGAAACACATTCAGTGATCATCTGGAACACGTCAAATATACCTGCATTCACCAGTACGCGAGGTGATAAGTTCCTGATAAGTTATGCATAAGTTACTCATAGGTTTTGGATAAGCTAGACGCTACAACTTATGAGTAACTTACACTAAACATGTTTGAACAATCACATAACTTACCTGTAATTTATGGCCAACGTATGGCATACACTAGCTTACTTATGTCGACGTGTGCCAGCGTGCTCATAAATTATACAAAACTGTCTCATATCTTATCAAACATATGCCAGAGTTTATGCCAAATGTTTCGTCCATTGGCATATGCTGGCTATTTCGTCAAGGTGTGACAGCACTATTACCCAATGTATTATAATTTTTTTAAAATATGAAAAATTAACTACAGGGTTAAATAACAAAATAGCTGAATTATTCTGAAACTGTTCAACACAAAAGTAATATAAGGTGAAACTTTATCTAAAAAAAAAAAAAAAAAAAATCAAGAAAAATAAGCCAACACACCTAACATTTTTCAAAGCTTTATATGCTTTTGTCTTTCCTGCTACAGAATAGCGTAAAATTAGAAATAAGTTGTGAAACTCGATTCTATGTGGTGTTTTTAGATTATCAGCTGTTTGGTTGAATCTTGTTGGAAAGTTTTTGCTTCTTCTATTCTGCTTCAGTCTTTTGCTGCTCTGGGTTGTGTTGCATCCAGCTGCTCTGTGCATGTCATTACCCCCTCATTAGTCTCACATGAAAAGATGCACAGCATGCAAGCAGAAAGGAAAACCAAAGTCCTCTTAGTGCTTAGATTTTAAATTTGTTGTTCACAATCTTTCTCTGGTTTTATCAACAGCCTCTGAAGTTGGACAAATATTCAATTATTATGTAACTTTCTCTGCAAATGTGTTGATTTAGTGGATCATGATTGTACAGTTACAGTTGTTTTGTGATTTTATAGTGTTATAAAGTTGTTGTAGTCTTATGCATATTTTTTGTCTCTGATATGTTTACCTATTAGACATCATTCCCGCTTTTATCTGACATAATGACACAGGATTGAATATTTCCTTTCAGTGTTTTGGCTGCTAAACCTCAATGGTTTTACTTTTTCGGTTACCAAACGTTGAACAAATAGTAAAAGAAATGTAATTTTTCAGGTAAACAGTTCCGGGTGCTGTTCCTCAGCACAGTGCGGACCCGGCACACCTGCAAGCACAAGCAGACCGCCATTAAACGTAAAGAGCAGCTGGTGGAAGATTCAACAGAGGACCTTGACTATGGATTTCTGTCAAACTACAAGCTGCTGAACACGGCCATCACCAGAGCTCAGTCTCTGGTTGCAGTGGTTGGAGACCCCATAGCACTGTGCTCTGTTGGACGCTGCAGGTGATCCTTACAAATACACATTTTACACTTCTGGCCACAGCCTTCTGTTTTCAAGCATTACAGCTGTTAGATTGGATAAGTTCACCCAACCAATATTTTCCATAAAAAATGTTTGACATAATTAGAAGCTTATTTCTGTACAGTTGTTGACAAAACATGTGCTTATAATAGGAATAGGAACTGTGCTGTTCCCAAGAGAGTTCCTGCAGATCCACCTTATTGTGTTCCATGATGTATTAAATTGGTTAAGAGAAGTGCTGCAATGTTAACCTGCCACCTGAAATAAGCAAAACTTTGCTATTTATGTCTAACGTAGACATAGAGCCCTATAGTCTTATATTAATTACCACCTTGCTGCTAATGCAGTTCTCATGCTCTGAAACCAGGTTAATTTGTAGGCTAATGGAAGCATGTTTGGACTCGTCTGCTACCCATCGATCATCTGCAGAAAAAATATCCCGAAAATCCTTCTTTGGAATCTTGGTTTATTACTTTAAATGTTTAAAAATAGGAAACTTTGTCTACTTCACTAACAGCCATGAGCTTATATATCAGCAGGTCACTGAACACACCCCAACAAAGCTCTGCAGTTTCTCTGTCTTTGGTTAGGTGATCGAAATCTGGTTATTTGCCAAAAAAGGTTTTTGTAATGTATTACATTTTTTTTTTTTACAATGCACTAAAAATAGAATTAAATTCTTAAAATATGGCTGTTTGAGTTGAGCTGTAATATCTGACAGTAGACAGCCAGCCAGGGTTGGACAGATTTCAGATGTGGGTCATTCATAAAATTTATTAAAAATCATAAACTTTAAGAAGAACGAATTACAATTAGAGCTGCAGATCAATTAATAATTACATTTGGGACTGCTCTAACTTGTTAAAATACACGCCACCATGTTAATGCTTTGCTCCTTTGGTTGGATGTGGGTTGTCATTGATCCAACTGAATAATCGTGGGTTGAATTGATGTGGCCCACCTCCACAGCCATCTCTATAATGGCTGTGGTTTGTCAAAGCCAGTCAAAACCACATGTCAAGGATTACCCTCTCCGGCTGCTGGCAAATGTCAGCCTGTCAGCATCAGGCCAGTAAAATTGATGCGATTAGGATGGGTGGATTGTTTACCCAAATTTCCAGAGATAAAAGGTCAAAGTCTGTAACAGATTGGAACTTTACAGTTCAACTGCAGGAAATTCAGAAAATCAGCTTTAAAACAGGTTTCAATGAGGACAGTTTGGTTAAACATATTTTTATATATTTCTTTTTGTGCCTTCCAGGAAATTTTGGGAGCACTTCATTTCCATCTGCCATGAAAACGCTAGCCTGCATGGAATCACCTTCGAGCAGATCAAGGCTCAGCTGGAGGCTCTGGAGCTCAAGAAGACTTATGTCCTGAACCCGTTGGCACCAGAATTCATTCCGCGGGCCCTCAGGCCCCTTCAAGGCCACCAGCCTTCTTCACAGGGCCTTCATCCCCATCATCATCCGCATCCCCAGCATGTTCTGCCTGCTTCAAGCAAGCAGGCTTCACAACACCACCAACAGCAGCAGCAGCAGTCCCCTCCAAAGGTACGTGTCGTTCAGGAAGAGTTTCTCTCTGGAAATCCTCATAGAGAGTTTATAAAATATTTACAGTAAAAGATAAATCAAGAAATTGAAAAGCATTTTTCATTATTTAGTTGGATATTACAAATAATGACAGTTTAGCCATTTTAATCAGGACAGTGTTAGCTATTGGCCAAGTTATGCTCACAGGTGTTTTAGGATTCTCTGCAGTCTGACATGAAACCTTGGAGATGCTTCTCATTATTACACATGGAGTTGGATGTTTTTAACTTTGGGGAGCAAACAGAACCAACTAAAATTGAGTTACTTCACTTATAAAGTTAAAGCAGGTGCAATTTAACTTTGAAAAATGTTTAAACATTACAATAAAGCTTTATTTTTATTTATATTCCTAATGGATAAGGATATTTGTTGATAGATATGTTTTAAGTTGCATAAAGCATAACTGTGGATTATGTTATAAGAAATGAAGCCATTGATCAATACCTCATACATCAGTTTTTTGATTCAAGAAGCTGTGTTGAGACAAATCTCTGGTTTATCTGAACTGAAAGCGCCAGCAGATAACAGTAAGGCTAAAAGAGTACTAAAAGATGCGTCTGCCGTAGTTGTTCTTTCAAATATGACTTTGATAATATTTGTAACCTTTCGATAATCTGAGAGTTGATATAATTTTCCACAATCTGTGTGAGGATGCTGTTTCCATTAAATAAACTCAATCCTTTAACGTTTTTGAAGGATTTCTTGTTCCAACCTTAAATTGTACTTCCTAGCCAGGCAAACGGCACAATGGGCATTGAAGAGAAAAGCTAAGTGAGGAGTTTTTCTTTGTATACTGATTTAAAAAAAACATTAGCCTCCTACTGTTTCTATATAATACCATTACTTTAAGATTTTTCTTGTGAAACATGTTTGGATCACTTGGAACCCGACAAACCTGCAGCAATGGGTCTGTGCTAAATTAACGTACCGGCTGACCTTAGGTTAGCATTAACTAAATGTTTGATTTCACTGTTCAGAGGGAAAGCAGTCACCTCTTTGCTTTTTTTAAGTCAGCACCAACACTTAAAAGCTCGACCGATGTCCTCCCTAGTTTGCTTCTTTTTTTGGTCCACTTCAACCAGAGAAACAGAACGGTGATTTCTCAGCTCTATCATGGAGCTACTAGAATCTGGCAACACCTGAACTCTGTCACATGACTTCCACTTTCTATTCCTATAATATGCTGCACAATAGTTTAATGATGACGTTGGCATAGTAACCACAATTAATTATTGATCCTATATGATTTTCTGTTTTTCAGTAAAACTAACCATTTAAGTCTGTACCGCATTGGGCATAGTGTAGAAGTTTTATAACCCTGAATAAAAAAGCTGATAACATTATAAAATCTTAACTCCATTATTTTTCTACTGTTGAAAAATAGTAAAATCCTTATTTAATGGATTTCTCTATCACGCACAGAATAACGTTATAAACATTTAATGACTACTAAAGACAAAATATTTTTTTCATTATTTATTCCTTGAAGGGAATCAGATCTGACTTCTGACAAGTCATGATTTAGCAAAAAATATTTTATAAGACAAAGAAATTCTGCTTTGTGGAAAATTTAGCTTCTCCGCTGATTTTTCTTCTGGTGCTCAAAATAAATAGATATTTCGATTCTCTTCCCTTTTTTTTGTATTTCACTCTGAAATATAAAAACGTAGATGATGTATTCTATTTATTTTTTATATTTGCATCGGCTTTAATTGTATCTAGATTATGCAAAATGTTGAAGGACTTAAACCGTTGAATTTAGACATTTTACTTCAATTTGATGACATATGAATCCATCAAAGGGATTACGCTAACAATATATTATAGAAAAAAATATTGTCAAAGCTTTAAAGGTTGGGAAAGAAATTACAGATCTGTAAAAAGTATCCAAGTTACCAATTTCTCTTCCAGATCATAAAATGAATATATATCAGTGTGTGTTTTGCTCCAGGTTCTCTTATTGGATTGTTTAGCAACCCTGGGTGTAAATTGCCTTTGTGTGCCTCTCTATTCTCACAGCCTGCCCTGAGGTAAAGGTTAACGAAATCAGCAGAGCTGCCAACCTGCTGCCGTCACCCACTGGGCCTAATGAGCCCCAGCTCCGGCAGCCAGCTTTAGAGCTAAACACACACTTCCGCTCCTAGATTCTTTCTGTGCGCTATGCGCTTCACAGCGGATTTAGAGATTTCGGTCACCGCCCTCTAGTTTTTCAAGCCATTCAAAATGTATATATCTCATTTTTTACAAGCTATGATCTAAAATATTTGGTATTTTTGTTTTCTGATTGCATTAAAATGAAAACATTGTATTGATTATCAATAATCCATTGAAAAAATTAAGCATTTTTTGACCTTGTCAGTTTCTGTATTTATAACCCACTAATTAGAACTTAGAGGTTGAGTCTCATCTCGGTCAAAATCAATTTAGCTGATTAGGATTTCAGCCTAAGATATGAGAGCAGCATTCAAAATCCTGACTGCTTGTTATTGTAAATGAGCAGCTCATCAGTGGACAACTGGGTGTTGAGCTTTTTGATGTCAAGCAGAAAATGTTATACTAGCAATTAGGTCATTTGGCATTAGGGTTGTTAAGGATATTGATCCTCTAAAAAGTATCAATATTCAAACACTATCTGGAAACAATATTGGCATGGTATCAATATTAAAGACAGATTTTATCTTATTTATTTATTTTGTATTTTTTTAATTTGAGACTTTTTGATTGTTGGAATCTTAATAGAATAACACCTCATACAACCTTAAAATATTGGCCGTTTGTCAATATATGTATTTGTGCGTTCTCATGTGCTTGTGTACTCGTGAAACGTCATCAGTCTCAGCCCTAGTACTGTTCCAATTCACAAGAACAGCAGACCAAGAACGGACAAAGTCCCCGGATGTTGTTCTCGCCCCTCCCTATTTACCCAGCCTGCATCAGAGCAGATTTGTCTGTTCTTGAGATTGACAGCTGTCCCAGCATGCACTGCGATAGCAGCAGCTTTCACTGGAGCGCTCCATTGAAGTTCTCTTTTCTGTTGCTGCTGTTCAATAAAAGTATGTTTTAAGATCATTTGAGGCGAAAACATTATACTTTAAAGCATCCCTATATGGTTCATTTACCGATTTAATGCGTAATTAAAAAAAAGAATTCAGAAGTTGAAAGGACAGCGCACCTCCTAGGCTAACAGCAGCTAGGGCTAATCGTAGTCCGTCTGCAGCATCGCTCTCTCGGCATAGCTGTGTGCTGGGTCTGAAGGAGATTTTTTTTTTGTTTTATTTGGCAAAATGTTCATTTGATTTGTGTTTATCTGACTGTATTCATTTTTATTCCCCTACTAAATGTAAAAAGTATGTGGTGACGTCATCAGTACGCTTCTGTTCCAATTGACCCAGATTTATGCTGCGTTCTCCCGTTCTCACCAAGTCCATACTTGCCTGTGTTCTTCTCAAGAACATACTTGGCAAGGACACATGCGTTCTAGTGAATTGAGAAACGGCCAGTGTCAACCTGAGAGATTTGAGTTACCTTATTTTCCGGACTATAAACTGCTACTTTTTTCCTCACGCTTTGAACCCTGCAGCTTATAAGAAGGTGCTGCTTTTCTCCGGATTTTTCCAAACTGCCAGAGTGGCAGGTCAAAGTTGGAAATGAAAGACTAAGGGACTAATTTTCATGTAGGTCAAGAAAATGCTAGCAGCAGGCACGACAGAGAACAAATGTTGAGAATTCACACATTTTTACATTTATTTGACGCATTAAAGAGACTGGGCTCAACTCCTGAAGAGATTAAATAAAGAGCAGACGAAGCGCCATCTTTAGTAGAAGCTCTTACTGCTGCAAGTCAACAAGTTAATGGGAGCTAGCATTCTTCTTCATCGCTACTCCAGTAGTGTTATATATATATA
>NW_015151397.1:254977-317507 GCF_000732505.1 Cyprinodon variegatus | reverse complement strand
TGTAACACACAAAAACAAAGCTTTCAACGGCACTTATATTTTACAAAACTAAAGAAAATATATTTTCTTACATACCCTTTTGAATACATCGTGATTCACACAGGAATCACACAGGAATCATGCAGGAAACCGTCCATTTCCAACCAGTGCCCACTGTAAAGTCTTTAATATAAACCTTTTCAACAAGAACACAACAAATCAGTCGTTGGATGTAGGAGTTTGCCCTGAAATCGAAGGATTGACGGTTGAAGCCCCGGCTCCGACTTTCATTGTCGTTGTGTCCTTGGGCAAGACACTTCACCTGCATTGTCTACTGATGGTGGTCAGAGGGCCCGGTGGCGCCAGTGTACGGCAGCCCCGCTTCTGTCAGTGAGCCCCAGCTTCGGCTACAATGTAGCTTGCCACCATCAGTGTGTTAGTGTGTGCGTGAATGGGTGAATGAATGTAGTGTAAAGCGCTTTGGTCAAGTCTCTTGACTTGAAAAAGGCGCTATATAAGTACATGCCATTTACCATTTATAAGGGCAACAAGAAGTGTCTGAATCACATACATCAGCCCAACAGAAAGAAAGAGGAGGGAGCTCAGGACCTGAGCTGCCAATCTACAGCTAAAAATTATTTAAAGTGGGGTTTTTTTTTAAAGCAGATTTGCTTGCTTTTTTGTCTTTTTTTATGGCATTCTGTTTATTATTTTAGCTTTAAAAAATTATCAAAATAAAAATCAAAACATGTTCAATGTGCTCAAACTTATAAGTTCAGAGAGGGATGAACTTATCATTTCCCTGACTTTACAGATTAAGTTTGTCTTTAATCTTCTTCTAATTCTAAATAGACAGGATGTGTTCAGTGACTATCAATCAATGAGGCAAAAAGCAGTATGGCAACTGCCAGTGTAACTTAAGCAGATGGAAATGTGAAATGCTTGTTGTAACTGATGTGCAATCTGTCATAACTGACCTGATTTGTTTAATTTAGTAAGAGGCTGGACCAAGAATAAGGAGAGGGAAAATTAATATAGAAGCTTTATTGTGAATTAATACTTTTTTTTTTTTACTTTCAACATATATCTGTATTGTGTGCAGCACATGGTGTAGAGGTAGAGCCAGTGACCATATACAGAGGATGTCCTTTAAAAGCAGTGATTCGAAGTTTGCACAGCTACAGCAAAATAAAGACTACTAATGCCTAAAAAAGTGAAAAAATGAAATATATATATTTACCAAGTGGAAGAATAACTTGTACTGAACTAGATATTTTTTAGTTCAAAAGACTTTCAGATTCAAAATATTTGCCAACTTCCCAGATTACAGCAAATCAGGGCAGCATAACTCCCATTTTAGATGATATAGAAACACGGCATGCTGTACAATTCCACGTATGTGTGGAGGAAGGAAATGTGCCAGTTTAATGGATCCTAGAAGGTAATGCATCATTGCCTGAACACCAATTCAATCAAAGCGTTCCAGTATTAGATTTAATCTGCACTACTGGGACTATAGAACTCTCAAGAAAACTAGCAGATATACAGAATATTAAGACAAAAACAGACCTTCAGAGGAGAGCAGCCTGAAAGGAAATGAAAGCAAGGCTAGCAGTCAATCCCAATTTAAGGTTTGTATAAAAGAGCAGACCTGACATCCATCCCTTCAAATGTTTGATTTATGTTACTCTGTTTAACGTGAAACAGCTTAAATCAATAGCTGGTCACTGAGAGGCTGCGTAATATAATTAGTTTTACATTTTACTGGTATTGAGTCATGTCCCAGGCATCATAGGTCTTAAGTAGCTCGACCATCCTTCTCTGTCAGACCAGCATGACAAAAGAGGTCCTTCACACACAGTCACATGTTGTACATTCTACAAACATCTCCAGTAAAGAATAAAGATAAAACTATTTTGGCACATTAAAAGTTAGGAACCAGTATTTCAATATTAAATCTCTTTTTTTCTCCTAAATGTTTTGTCTATTTTATGTTGCTGGTTTCTAGCTTTACAAACGAAACACAAAAAAAGACAGAATCGATCTTTAGATTCATTTTTATTTGTTTGAAAATTAAGAAACTATTCTTTTATTTACCTTAGAAGAGGCTGGAAGATCACGGTGATGTTCCTCGCTCCTGGCTTGCACACAAACTTCATTTCTCCACCTTCAATCAGGTTGTCATCAGCACCACCTAAAACACAGGCAGGGAGTGGGTTTCTATTGGTAAGAAGCCACTTTTATTGTCTTTGTGTTCAACCCAAAAACATAAATCATAAAACTGACTCTTCTCTGGCATTGAGAAAGATTTAGTTATATATTTCCAAAAACAGAATATAAGGAGCTTTATTTTGTGATGGAGGAGGTGGCAATTTAGCACAAATCTTTGTTTACCTTCATTATGCAAAAGTTTGACGACAAAAAACCTTCTGAAATCATTAAATATTGTTATGAAGTAAACCGATAATTCAGATTCATTTAATTTCTAAATGATCATTACATTTTAATAACATTTTCCTTATCTTGATTTATTAATAATAATCTTCTGTTAGTGGACCTCTGCACCATTATTAAAAAATATTGGTTGATAGTAAGTATAGAGCAAATAGGGTTTATTGGATTTTATCTTAGATTCCAATATATTATAACCACCCTAAAAGCAATAAAATACAAAATTCATTCTACTAATATAGAGTAAAGTCTTCCTCTGTTGTCATAGCTAACTGTGATGGGCAGTGGGTTTTTAGCCTCAAACCACTGGCAATAATCAATACTTTTAATCAAACCTAGATTAGTTTAAAAGAAGAAAAAAAAGAGGGTCCGAAGATTTAATCATTGCAGGGGTACAGTACACCCATAGCAGACACATCACTTAATCAACATGGCTCTCCATCACAAATCTAATTGCATCTAACATGCTCACTCCCCTTCACGCCCCTGCGTCAGTGTGTGGGTGAACCCTCCAGCCAACGGGGTTAATCAGAAAATCATTGCCAAGTAACATCCTAGGGGTGGGTGAGTCTGCTGCAGAAAGGGAAAAGGTGAGATCACAGGGGAGACAAAGGACACCAAAGCTCATTACCTTCACTCATCCAGAAGTAATCAATAGATTTGACAGAGAAAGAAATTGCCACTTGTTGTCGATATGGCCAAACACAGAGTGAAAGGAGCTATCTGTGTGCATGTGGGCCCGCACAAATGTTTTCAAAGAATATCACGCTTGAGCTCATGCACATGTGTTTACATATAAGTCCATCAAAGAGATGAACGACAGCTAAAGAGCAAGCAATTATGATATATTTACTATTAACAGTTACAATACATTCACATTGCTCAATAAGATTGCATAGGAGAAAATTGAACAAAAGGCAAAATGCTGATGTATTGATGGTTGAATTATTAAATATGCATTCTGTACTTTTCAATGGTCTGTGAATGAAATTCAGACAAGCACCCAGCGTCTGTGAAAGAGCAGTTATTCCCAACGCCCAGTCTGCGTGTCATTTGGTGTCAAGCTGCACAAAAAGAATAAGCAACTTTCATTATTTCCTGCAGGTTTATTTTTTCCATCTCTGGTGTTTAATTTTTAATAAATTTCCAAATTTACAGGGCTAGTGGTTAGGGCACAGTGTTTGGAATCCTGAGGCTCTGAGTTCGAGCCCCACTCCCACAGACTGCCACTCTGGCTCTCTGAGCAAACCCTTAACCCCACTCTGCTCCCCGGGCGCCGCATAATGGCAGCCCATTGCATTTAACCAAAGGGAGGGGTTAAATTCAGAGAGAAGGGGGGTTACAGAGGAGGTATGAGAGAGGGGGAGAGACATGTCGCAAAGGAGCACGGGACAGATTGGAACCCAGGTCGGCCGTGTTGAGGACTAAGGCCTTCATACATGGATTGTGTGCACTAAACACTGCGCCATCGAAGCACACCCATTTGGCGGGCTATTGATATACCTCGTCGAGAGCATCGTAGATCAAGTGATCCCTCCCGATGTAAACTCCCGCCTTCTTGTTGCAGCAAAACAAGTTCCCTGCTTCCACTGAATCAATGCTATTGGGAGTAGTTAGCAGGTTGTTTTCAGACACTTTGTTTTTCTCCGTGCCTTATTTCAAAAGCATGTTTAACGTTACCATAGCAACCAGAGGGTATTAATGCTTGAGACCGGTCCGTGAAAATATTGTCTGACATTAAACCGGTGCAAAACAGGTTGGAGACCACTGCTACAAAAGACCGTGATTATTTAACAATAAAAAAAAAAGAGGCAGCGATGACATCAAAGCTGAAGGTGAAAGGCCACAGCTGACCGAAGATATGAGAAAAGTCAGTCTAACATTTGCTACATTCACACCTTTTGGTTTTCCATAAATGGGTTTGGTTTATGGGTTCACATATTGTGAAATAATTAAATAAAGTGGAACTTTTTGGCATCACAAGAAAAAGAACATCATCCAGACTGTGTGTTAATGGGACTGTCTGGGACTTATTTGCTGCTTCAGGACCTGAACAACTTACTTAGAATCGTCAGTTCTGCTCTATAGCAGAAATATTGGATGGCTATTTTTGCAGCCAACTGTGGGATGGCCAGTGAATCGCAATAGGATTTAATTACTTTTTCACATAGGGTTGGTTTGGAGGGTTTGGTTTTTATTTGGTTTTTTTATTTGTTTTTTTTTTCCAATTTAACTGTTTATAATTCAAAATCATCAAATAAGTAGAAAGAAAAGGAATCTACATATGTGCAAAACATTTCCATGAGCAGAATCAAAAGTATATATAAATATATGTTTGTTTGTGTGCATATTTTTCTTATTCTGTTGTTTCCATTTGTTGCTTTGCCATGCTTTGGTGGTTATTATGGACTTGTAAAGCTCATGTACTTTGATATAAAACCCTACAGTAGAGAAGCCTATTCTGTATTACCTGGGTAGTCTGCCTAGTCTTGCATTCAAATGCATATCGTTCCATTGTTCCCTGTGCAGGTCTCCTGAATACATTTCTAATGGAACAAGTTTCATTTGACAAGTGTGGCAGACAACATCTTCCGTATTTTCATTAAAATGACAAGAGAAGCTTTCATTCCCATCCCTTGCTCTTCAGTCAAGGGTTTCTGATCTGTTGCCGTGAAATTTCCCTGCACGGTGAGCCCACTTTCTTGTTGCTAAGTGCAGACAAAGAGATGTGGTCCAATTCTCTCAAACTTTGTCTTTCTCCATCACACTATCCATTCATCTACCTTCAGTGCCAATTCAATTAAGACTCAATTGCAGACTCCAAAACAAAGCTGCCGCCAACGCACCCATCCTTCTTGATTCATCATACCCTCCACTTTTCTCTTTCCCACTCACCGATCATTGGTGTCAAAAGAGCATGCAAAACTTTTGTTTTGTTTATCTCTAACTTGCAACCATTCAACTTGCCATGAATAAAAATCAACATGTCACAATCTCTGGGGGAAGGTGGCGGTACTTGTTTGCTCCGAGAGCCACATCCAACCGGAAACTGGAAAAGACACACAAACACATGCCGTGAACAGACTAGCGTTTATGCATTCCCAAATGACGGCGACCAATTTAATTTCATGCTCTAAACATCTGCATCCGTGTCAGACAAAGGAGCGAGATCCGACGGGTCTGGGACCAGCTGCCAACAGGGCATGGCGCTGATGAATATTAATTAGAGGTGTTTTAATATGCATGGTATTTTTCAGAGCTGCCAAGACGTGACAGGGTGGCTCTGTTTTTAGGTCAGGATGTCACCAAACTCCAGCCAGTTCTGTCTCGACACAGCCCACTAAAGTTTGATTTTGTTTGTGAGAGCCAGTTTGATTGAATCTGTGTACTCAGGTTGTGTGTTTGTGCCTTTTTGTGTCTCCGGAGATGAAGTCTGATTTAGGATTAGCGAGGGGAGCGTGTGGAGGTGGCATGGCACTCAATGGGATGGCAAGTGAGATGTGGGCAGGAAGAGGTGACGAATTCTAATGTAGCCAAATCTGCCTGAAATCCCCCTTGAGGGCCACAGCTCTGTCTGCAACACCTGTCCATACACCTAAGCAGACATGACACACAGCAGTGCATAATAACAGCCCTGCATTACAGAGCAAAGGCGTATGGATGCTGCATCATATACACACTGTTTGTGATTTTAAATATGGCAAAACCCACCTCGACGGAATGTGAGATGCAACACCACAAGCTAAAACCCACTCCCACACACAGTGACACCCATCGAGCCCCCTGTGGTGTCTAACCATGCACTCCCCAGCCCACAGCTAATCAAGTCAGGCAGTGACTTAGTGAAATTGCATTAGCAACACTTTCCTAGGTTTGATGAGAAACAGTCTGATCCTGTGATGAATTTCAGCGCTCCCCGGTTTTAGACGAGCAACGGATGAACTTGTGATTCCTTCTTTAACAGACTTCTACGTCCCCTGAGAACACAAGCGTGTCTGTGTACATTTAGAAGTCTGTGGAAAAGGACGAGATAAGTAAAGCCACCGTGGTGGGCAGAGGACGGGTTTTGATCCCTACACTTCAAACGTGTTTGCAATGCAAATTTAGGTGAAAACAGCTCATAACAATATTCAGATTCATGTTCACCTATGCAAGTACATATAGTATTAGCCTGCCTTGCAAATAGCTCTACCCATTGAACTTTTTCTGCATACCCTATTATACAACTTCTATATATTTGATTTGAACTTCCACACAGGTACTTTTTTCCCTATAGTATAACAAAAATCAAAAGAATTTGGCTTCCACAAATACTTAGTATTTTCTTAAAGGATGGAGCTGCAACCACCATGTAATAATGCGAAGAAGGTACCGTACTGACCCGAATATAGGACGACCCTGATTATAAGAAGACCCCTCTTTCCAGCACCAGTTATTAGGAACAAAACAAAAAGACCAAAAAGAAAATAAAAGACTAATAAACCAAATTTACTTTGTTTGAAGAAACTATTTTATATTGAGGTGGAAAGAATTTCAATTAAATAATATTGAATTTAAAATTGTGTGCAATGAAACAAAAAGTAAAAAAACAAAGTGACGCATTAAACTGAAATCTTTTAACACTTCAACTCGAATGCAAACTGAACTTTGCCCACAGAACGTCTCAATAACCTGCATGAGGCTTTAACTCAAAAGTCCTCTGCCTCGCTGTCACTCCTACCCTCACCCTGCATCCCTGCAATTTTTTTAATTAGCTTTGCTTTAACTGTTCGTATGTTTCCGATCTTTTTTCAATGTGCCATCTTGTGACATTGCACTCCATAACTCCGCATTTCTTTGCTGCATGACAGTTATTTGATGCCTCTGCTGCGTTGACCACCATTATTATAAAATTGCCGTCATAACTCCACTTCAAATGTCTGCAAACATGTCAGACTTTTGATCCGCACCGTTCTGGGCAGCGACTCTCCATTTCTGGCATCTTTGTCACTTCTCCACTGTTGTGATAGACAACAGCTCCATGAGGTCACTGGCTTTACAAAAAAAAATGCCGTCCTCTGCCGTCACGTTCGTGTAGCGACACCAGACAACTGTCAGCCTGTAATTGGTTAGTCCTCGATTATGAGACAAACCCATATTTTCACATAGTTTTGAACAATAAAAAAAGAAAATTGTCTTATATTCGGGCCAATACGGTACTTTAAAGATTATGTAGGCATTGCTTTTGTAAGCAGTCCACATCGTTATGTTTAACAAAACCATAGCAAATGGTTTGAAAAAATTGCCAATGGCCTTTTTTTTATTTTTTAACCACGCTTCTATGAATAAACCGAACCCCCAGATGTAAATCTTGTTTAGAATAACAACTGCTTGGTTCACTCCCTCCATAATTTAAGATTTTAACTAATTGTTTGGGCAAAGAGGACACAAATAAAGCCCACACTTCTCAGATTAAAAAGAAAATAATTCTTTTTTTTCTTCCTTTTCCCCAACCGACAGATAAATGCTACTTTTTGTTGGTCTATCCTGAAAATCCTAATATAACACATTCAGATCTACAACTGCAATGGTAAGTTTAATACTTATGAAAGGCATATAAGTTTTGAATTTAACACCTTTATTTGACTTGAATATAATCTTTGAAAATGTGAAATGTGTTCAGCAAACATTGCTAAAGGTTGGCATATTTTAATTCCTCCAACACTGTTTCAGTTCGAACAAGATACAATACATGAAATTATTAATATTTATTCTCATACTGTTGTCAAACCAGCACTGACAGATGTGAATTCATAAAAATTAGAACCCCTGAGATGCATTGTGTGGCACAGTGACACATTCAATAATTAATACAACCATATTTACACCTGAATTTATTTATGCTATAACTTATTTATGCAATGTATTCTCAGCTGTGGGGTGGATTTGATCTTGAGGTTGGTGAAGCAGCAGATACCATTCCATCAAATTAGTTTTAAAAATAGAAGACTCTCATTATGCCCCAATCAGACACGAAGAAGGTATGAGTGAAAGGGGATCCATGGAACTGACCAATGATTTATGAATTATTAACATAAGGACCCATCTTATTATTTCAGCGGGTCCCAGTTCTGTGAATAAGCAGCAGCCTGTCAGTATGAATGCACATTCAAATGCAGCTGATTTGTACGTAAAGAATGCCTGGATTGATCATTGCAAACTCGTTTTCATAGCATAGCAGCAACAGACTAATGAGACTGTTGAAGGTGAAAATTGGATTATCATATTCCCAACTATTTGCACAATATTAGCTTGAAATGTGCAGAGCTTGCAAGCAGCAGATTAGGGGGCTCCATCAAGAAAACAAACTACCCTCTTGTGTTTGCACAAACACACAATTTTCAAGAACAAACTGAAAAGTTAAACTTCTGTAAAAAAGTTTATATTTTGAATGGAAGGTACAACTTGAATGTTCCTGAAGGAGGATTTGTTTTATTTTTAAAGTTGGGGGCTAAAAAATGATAATTATATTGCTCAAAAAAGGTCCAAAAAGACAGGTTAAGATGTATAATTAAATTCCAAAAACATTTTTCTTTAAGGGTCTATAAGGTGAAAGCAGCCACTTTTTAAGATTAAGTTGCTACAGATAGCGCTGGGAGATGGAGGACAATATCTATGCTCTATGGGGCATAAAAAGTCTGAGAGGAATCAAAGACAATGCTTTGAGTCTATGAAATGACCTTTTTGTATGACTTTAAATTCTGTTTGCATGAAATTATAAAACAAAAATATTTAATTTGATCTAATTCCTTTATGTCAAGCAGACAAAGTGACATTTAAGAAAATCTAATTATTACCTATGGAAAATTAGCATCAGCATTTCTATTTGCCATCATTCGTCTTGGAATTAGAGAATTAGAGCTTTCACTGGAGATAATCCTAAATAAATAATTTCAGGTAAAGGCTTCATACACGTTTATTTTCATGTTCTGTCTGTTATGTTTCTTGTGCAAATCAACGTAACAATGACCGTTTATAGATTAGATTAAGCTGATCCGGGAATAGTAATATTTACTTTAAACATTACATGAAAGTGACTTTAATCTAGAAAGAAATAAAACCCATTTATTGTTTGCGGTAAAAGTGGTTACCACATCTGTGAACCTAAAAGGGGCAGTTAATACAATCGTTACAGTATTTGTGGTGCTTTTATCCAAATTGCTTTTGTTGAATGAATTTAATTCCTTTTCTGCAGCCCACTATCACCCATTGGCCTTTGGAGATGCTAACAAGATGTGACATTCTTTTGTTCTTGGTAAAACAACAAAGTAAGCAGGATATCAAGGTGTGCATGTGGATGTGTTTGAAGATACAGGAGAAACAACCACCCGGAAAACCATGTGCCATCACATCTTAGATTAGACCCAGCAGGGAATCAGGCAGCCTCGCAGCACACCTCTACATTACTGGAAGGACTTGTTGCATGCCAGGCATGCCAGAGGTGTGACTGTGCAGTTAACAGCTTGGCTTTTACAGCGTAGATGTCAAAGTCACTTCAGCTGCAAGATCCGCATGCCCTTCCTCCGCCAGACTTCTCCTCCTCCATCAATTTTTCATTTGTTCTTCTCCAATCAGCGAGAGTGAGATTAAAAGTAAACACAGGGGTGGCAGTCAAAGCCGCCAATTATGACAGGTCCAATGCTGATTAAAATTAGCCTCAGGCTCAGGAAATAAACCAAGCTTCTTCTCTCTGATTAAATGTCTGCACTGAGTAAACTATTACAGTCCTCTCCTATTCTCCATGTGTTGTCCTCCGCCTCTCTTTGTCTGTTTTGGATCAAGATTACATTTCCCTCTGTGTGTAACTGAGCAAATCTCAGAATTTGCCCTTGTCAATGACTCGTCACTCAAAAGGATCGAAGTGACAAAGCTTGGTTTTGTCTGTACAAGATATTTTGCTTGGTTTAATGATCACCTCTTAGATCAACAACAATTTATTTAACAAGTCTAGATTTTTATATTTCAAGAGGTATACCTTTAAATTCTTATATCCATTCTTCTATGAAGTTGTTCTGGTTGGTTTAATTCAAACACAATGCACAAATAATAAAAAGGAAATAATTTCAGTACACTGAAGTAGTTAACATGTCTAAAGACCATATTTCACCACAGCAAGTCATTTTAACTTGCTCGCTGACCTCTTTTTTTTCTCCAGTCGCCATTCCTGACGTACGGAGCCCTTAAAGGGACATGGAGGGAAAAAATAAACTTTTGCGAGATCTCGCAAAACTATTGCGGGATCTCGCAAAAGTATTGCGGGATCTCGCAAAAGTATTGTGGGATCTCGCAAAAGTATTGGGGGTTCTCGCAAAAGTATTGCAGGATCTCGCAAAAGTTCTTTTTTTCCCCTCCATATCCCTTTCGTGGCTCCGTACTGACGCAACAAGAATTTCAACCCGTGTCCCTGCATTACAGTCAGACCGTACTGCAATACGCCATTAACTGCAATACTGAATTGATTCATACGTTGGCTGTTGTGATAACGTGAGCCGCTACCTCATGCAACGTTGAACTGGCATATTAAAAGTTTGTTTGTTTATCAGCTTTGAAACAGATGATGATGTCACTGAGATTCCTACAGAATTGAAAAGTGAACCACAGAAACTAAAAGTTCTCAGTACAAAGCTGCCGATTTCCTGTGTAACAAAAATTATTAAAAGTAACATTTTCAAATTTGTTCACAATTTAGGAGTGTTTCATACATTATCACTAAGAGTTCATATTTTTATCAACCAGTAACATAATTTTTTTGTCATTTTTCAAAAATTGAAAAAAATATTCATGACCGGAAACCATTTGAGGTTGAAAGTGTCTCAAAATTAAATACTTTTCACAAAAACTACCAAACTGAAACAAAGATTCACTTAGGCTGAACCTGTTGTAATAGCCTTCCTTATTATCAGCTGTTGCAGGTTTAGGAAATGGCACCATTTTAAGGACAAACCAATGAACAAATCTAATTTAAGAGATCTTGAGTTGCTGAGAACAAAGAAAGCCACCATTGCATTATTTAATTACCTTGTATTCCTGTAAATATCTGGAGGCTGGTTGCTTAAATCCCTGGAATTATTTTCATCCTCTTGCTTTATCCCACTAAAAATACAACGTCTGATGTCAGAAGCAAACATTTTCGTTAAAAGTTAATTTTCCATACTTTTCCCAAGCGTAGCTCTAATTTCAGAAACAAAACAGGTGTAATTGAATAGCTGAGCCCACAGCACATGATAATTCAACAATATGTGCATGTATGTGAACACATCCCTGATATTGTTTGGAGTATCATCTTATTACATCTATTTACAGCCAAATTGAACATGATGAGCCTGAACAAACAGAATAACCGCTGTTAGATAAGATATGCTCTAGCGTGCATGGGTGTCTGTTTTATAATACAAAGATCTGCAGTCAGTAACCTGAATAGTGTGCCAGGAAAGAAATGGACTTTGTGTTTTAGCTTTTAGCCTTTGTATGCTGCTATGGGAGTCGAGTGGACATTTAACATTTAAGGCATTTAAGACAGATATTTGTGTTAAAATGTTGAATATTATATCTACATTTGAGGCATGACTTGTGCGTTCAAACCAAAGTCTGATCAGAAACCTCGCAGCAATGAATGATGGCAGCTTAATTGCTAATGTTCCACAAGAAATGAAAGGTACTTTCAAATGAATAAAACCCATACTGATAACTTGATTAGATTTTGTCCAGACAGAAAAATGATTGCCATTTAATCCATCATTTCTTATCCTTTTCCTTTTGAGGAGGTCAATCAAGACCGTAGACCGATCCTTACCTGCTCATTTCCTCCAGCTGGAGGTCATGTTTCAAAGAAGTGAAAAAGTTTAATTTAGTTTAGCTTTTTTGAGACCACACCTGTGCAAGCTCCAAGCATTTTTCTCTGTCCTGTAACGACCTGATCTGGAATAAAATCTGTTACTTTTTTACTCCTGTTTTTATAGTCCTTTTTATATGGTTTTACCCAGTTTGAGTTAAGAGTAGTAAATAACTTGCTCCCAGGAAAAGANTCAAAATTTTGGTGTCGATCATTCGATTTCATCCTGGACACTACAGAAAATGGGCTAAAAGTGTTAAAAACCGGAATTCTCCTTTAACAAAGGTTAAGATAATATATGTTTATCAAATAATCTAGCATACAATTTTTTAATATTTACAAAAGCTTGGGAAATACACTCTCGTTTAAATGGAGTCACCCATTTGGAGAAAAACATATGCCCCTTTTTTGCTTATTTTCCATTTTTCTTACTGGGCTTGACATACCTATATATTATTTTTCCGTTGATGCTTATTCTAAATCTTAAAGAAATAAAAAACATGGAAATTGTTAGGTTTATTCTTTTATACATCATGTGCATTGTTACTTTGTTAGCCAGATAGAGAGAGTAGAAGGCCTTCCTTCACATTGTGGATGTAACTGTGTGTACTGAGGTCATCTAAATGGGACAGCCTTCTTGTCTTTTAAGGATACACAGGATATGGGCACATCTTGGAGTTGGACTGATAGAGGAGATGTATCTGTAATCTTAGGCATAGAGGCAAGATGCATACAGGTCAGGGCATGGATGGCGTGTCAGTTTCTGATACAGACAGCTAAACATCCACATGATGCAACACATGGACTCATGAGCTATAAGAAGGAGAAGAAGACCTTGTTCAGGGCTCAATCTTTGCCGGACGCTCACAGACGTGATTTTTTGAGCCCACACCTGTGTAAGCTCCAAGCATTTTTCTGTGTCCTGTAACGACCTGATCTGGAATAAACTCTGTTACTTTTTTACTCCTGTTTTTATAGTCCTTTTTATATGGTTTTACCCAGTTTGAGTTAAGAGTAGTAAATAACTTGCTCCCAGGAAAAGAACCGTGAGGAAGCACCAAGGCGCAACAGCCTTTTTCAGGGGACATAACTTCCTCATTTAACAATATAAAAAAAATACAACAGAATGTCACTGCAGAGAATTTAACAAAGAGGAAATAAATCATGACTCAAAAGGAGCATCAACAAACTCCCCTGACATGATGACCCTGTGATATCCAGTTAGTATAAATAATAAGAATTAGATGGTTAATGGAAGTCAAGTATCAACTGCTCCATAATATAAAGGAACAACAACCTCCCTTTAAATCTGCCCAAAAATATAAAAAGCTACTGGAAAAGAAATAGCTGAATGAATCAAAGTGCCTCTTTGAAATAACTCCACAGCCTATTAAACTGTCATGTTCCTCTACACCAGTATGAGTGACACCAGCATCTGCTGCGCCAGTGAGGGTGACCGCCTATCCTAATGACACCATCCCGCTTCTAAAGGAGCCTACAGATATACATTACTCTCCATAGTGGGCAATCCCAAAGCCCAGCAGTGTAACATCACACATCACCTGGAAGAAACATCTTGTCTGGTACCACAGCTAAACAGCTACATACACACCTATGTGCACACATGCCTTTTAACATCTGCTGGCCTCACCTGTAATCTCCTACTCACTGTCGCCTCCACCCCTGCATCTCCCACTAGACACTTTTCCATTTGCACCTCTTCTCCCACTGTCCTCAATTGGGCTGTACAAATCAACTTGACAACGAACACCACTTCTGGTCTCCCCCACTCTGCTCCTCCTCCTGGTCTCTATGTTCTCTTTTCTGTCATGGGAATATGCGGCTATTATACATAAACAAGAAGTCCCTAATACAGGAGAGCCTTTTTTCCTGCAACCATACACCTGCTATTAGGCATTAAAGGATGAGTAGAAAGAGAGCTGTTTGTAACTAGATTGCTTGCTTAGGGAGACCCAGCAAGACTGTTCTCTTTGCCAGACATGCTGTGAACAAGTCAATTTGAATATCAAAAGGAAAAAAACATGGAATGTGTGAAATAGATTTTGAACCAAACTGATTATGAATACATCTCAGAAGTGAAGAAGGAATCAAAGCCAGGAGGATTGGGAATGGGACTTTAGTGCACACGCTTGCAGGAAATCCAAAATGTGCATCTTTGTTTATGTACAAACGTTCACCAACAGGCACAGTGTACACTTGCTATCAAACAGGGGGGGTTGTCACTTCAGACGTGCCCTGGGGCAAGGCAATATTGTACAAAGCACAATGAAGGTTCAGGACACAAAGAGGAATAAAATATAAAAAAAGGCAATAAATGCATTACGGGGCACTGCGAGACTGCAGCAGTTATTAGGATATATTCACACTTCACCTCCCAGATGACCATCCAGGCTTACACACAGCAGAAAGGCAATAAAAAAACGAGAGGCCAAACATCTAAAAGTGTAGAGGCAGCAGGGACATGCAAAGGAAGATAGGGGAATGGTAACACGTCTATAGATGGAAAAACCTGTTATTTTCATCATTTATTCATGGGGATTGCGATTGAATCTAGATCTGTACTCTGCAAAAGACACAAACGCTCCAACACAGTGGCTACGCTTTCATTTACACACAGACAGCCAGAGGAAGGGGTGTATGCAAAGCCAACACACACTCCTCGCCTTGCAACTTCAATACATACATTCAGCTCACAAATTCCAGATGTGGCCACATATGGAGCTGTAATGAAGTCTTTAGATGAAGCACTGGACTAATTGAAGCATACACAATGAGAAGGAGCCCAATTAAGTCTCCCTGTGCTTTGCATGTATATTTGTTGCATGTGAATGAGCGCCTATGCAGCTTTATGTGTGTACAAAAATGATAGATGGGAGGTCTCTACAACACTCAGGAGAAATGAATTACATACATTACAGATTAATTTCAAACCCATTAGAGTTCTGAAAACACAAACCCATAACGCATGACTATGTTAATACAAGTTCCTTGTTTCTTAGTTACATAAACTGAGGAAACCTCTGCAAGAGAAAAAGGCAAATACACCAAACTATGAACCAATCCTTTATTAGAAAAATGTCCATAACTGGTGTATAACTGTAGTTGGCCCTAAACATCACTGATCCCATTTGTTTTTATGTCGATGAAGGATTTGACTCTGGGTTCCTGAGCAAAACCTTTAACTCCTTGATTGTTCCCGGGCGCCACACAATGGCAGCCCAATGCTGCCTCTCCAGAGGATGGGTTAAATGCAGAGCTAAATTTCTCCAATGTGAGATCAATAAAGTTAAATTATTATTAATTTGGCACCAAAATCTCAATTTAGGCGCCAGCATGTCACCATCACTTAAACACCCAACTGTTTTTTGAAACCTGAGCATGTTGCACTCCTGATCTTATCAGCAGTCATACATTCATACCCCCTTCCCACTGGTCGAAGAACCCGTTTAAGCCCAGAACAATCGGCTTTTAGTGTCAGTGGGAACAGCTTACTGACGTGTGTCTACCTGGGTCAAACAACTCAGCAAGCAACCCGCATTATAATCGCCTCAGCTCTGATTGGCAAACTGTGGGAACACCAGAGCCGGGTTGACCTGCTAAATTATGTGACACCACTGAATGCAACGTACGGACGTCAACACACTGTACCAGTCGCATCTGATCTAAAAATCTAAAACAATTCTGTTAACATTCGATAAACATGGAGCAGCACTGAAAGGAGAGATTTGGAAAGGTAATAGAGCAAAACAATAAAGCATACTGACTACACCATGGCTTCCTTACATGTTGCTCTTCATTGTTTACTTTCCTGATTTCTGTTGCACGTGTGACATCATGAATGCAAACATAGCGCGATGGTGTCGCCCGACAGCAGCTGCGGGTGGACAGAGACCACGAAGGCTGGCGGGGGGGTTAGACCCAGATTTTTTTGCCGGTGGGAAGGGAGCCATATGCCGATTGTTAGCTGTTTGACCCATGCTTAAAAAACAAGGGTTAACCCGGCATTTTCAGTGGGAAAGAGGCTCATTTAGGCTCATTACTTAGAAAAAATTTATTCAAGGGCATTGTGTTTTCAAAAGTTAGTATTTGGCCTTCAGGATGCGGTTTGTTTACTAATGATCCTCTTAGGCTTCACGGATCAGTTGGATTCATACTGAGATTCACTCACACACAGGTGGCTCTGCTTGACCTCTGAAATTCAATTCAATTCAATTCAGTTTATTTATATAGCGCAAATTCACAACACAAGTCATCTCAAGGCACTTTACAGTTCAACCAGATCATACAGTCAAATTGATTCAAAGTTTTCTATCTAAGGAAAACCAGTTGATTGCATCCCTCACAAAGCAGCCGGATGGACTGAATTTTATTCCAAGATTTTTTTTTAAAGTACAGTACACCTTTTTAGTATACATTTTACTACATAATGATGCAATTGTTAGTGATGGTCTATACCATTAAACCTCCAAAATAGACCAAAGTTTGGAGTTTTAATATGACCTCATGTTAACTAAAAGCATGAACAGTTTTGCCAAACAGTGTTTATTAAAAACAACATTGGTTGGGCTCTTAAAGAACTTTTGAAGGTAAAAAATGTAAGTACTATTTAAACTGGCAAGTTGATTGAAGATTTTAAAATATTAGTCAAACATAAATCAATCTTAGTTCAAACTAAATAACTTTGTGAGCTATAATATTAATTATTGTTTTAAGCATTAATTAATAGCGCATAGGTGGAGGAAAAAACTACAAGATTGGCAACAAAAAGCTTTTAAGGCTACTTCCTTTGTTGCTGGAGTTATTAACCGCACTAACTTGAAGTAGAACATTGGAGGAAAAAGAAAAGACTTTAGAAAACACCAAGCAGCAGACACACATGACTGATCTCTAAGTGTAGAGTAATCCCAAAGCCGAAAGAATTCATCAACTCAAACTCTTTTTCTCTCCTGCCTGTCCAATAAGTTTAATATGAAAATAGGAAAAAGTCCCTTTCCACACAGTCTCAGTACATATTTTCTTTTAATTTCTTCCCTCTGAAGTCTCTTAATGGCTTCTTCACTGGACCCTGATGAAAACAATGACTTTTAACCTTCCTCTTACTCCCTCCCTCCCTCCCCCCATCCATCTTTCCTCTCCCTCCATCACAGTCGACTTATTTCACTTTCTAAATGATTTCTTACTCTTTCAATCTCTTTTCAGCCATTCAGGCCGAGACTCGGGCTCACGAACGGTGCGACACATTGTGACAGGTGAAATGAAAGCCAAGAGGAATCTCATCTTCTTATAAGCGCTCCGAGGCATTCATTCAGTCAAAAAATATAGTTTTCCACCTTCTTTCTTAGGCGCCGGCAGATGGAAGCAGAAAAAAAAAAAAGGGGGCTTTATGCTGAGACTATTTAGAGTTTTCTTTTATCCACAGTTAATCAATGCTGTTCTTCTGGTTTATATTTACAGCCTTGTGCGTATTGAACTATTGCAGCTAAAGTAGGAAATAAAGAATGCATTAGAATGTCTGCCATGATGGTAGGTCGAATCAGTTTTCAATATAGCTCACATTGTGCTGTATTTGCTCTGTTAGAACTTTGTTCTGGTTTCCTTTTTTGTCACACATACATGATGTAGATCATTAAATGATTCAAGAAATTGAACAAAGCCAATCTAACTGATTACAAAAAGCAGCAGCAACTTTTATTTAATAAAGCAAAAATATATATATAATATATATAATATCCAGGGCTACATGCAAATATATTTACCCCCCTAAAAAATCAGGAATTAGAGTTAAATTTCTTAAATTTCTGTATGAAATTGATGTGTGTGTGTATATATGAAGAACTGCATACTACTTGGATGTAAAATAACTGCCATCATGGATTTGTCAAGCTGCTGGCTACCTTTGTGAAAAAGACTAATACAAAGTGAATCCAGTAGAACTTTTTATTGTCTACCTGGAATGGGTGACAATCATTGAATACATTTTTGGCTCTCAAAATGTTATCGGTGCCCTATTTTCAGTACTCACCAATACCGATACCACCATTTTAGTGCATTATCGGTATCAGCGAAACCCTAATATATATATATTAGTGGTGTCAAAATTATTGCGTTATTATCGCGTTAACGCAAGGCCATTTTAACGGCGATAATTTTTTTAACGTGAGATTAACGCTATGTGGTTTTATGGTACAATTTTCCAAGTACATCCCGCTGCAGCCTGCGGGAAGGCGGGGCTATTTTCCCCCAGTGTATGCATTTCTCATAGGCTTCCAGAGCGGAGCTCCTCAAGGGAAAAAGACGCTCATACACTGGGTGACGCTAGTGCCTTTTCTTTAAGCCCCACCACCAACAAACAAGTTGAGTGTCTGGTAACTAGTAGCAACCTGAAATACACTGAGAAAACAGATTACGGAGGTGAAATGGAATCTGCTACGGCACTCTTGCTGTCTGTGTACGCCACAGGTCAGTATCGCGTGTGTGTGTGTGTGTGTGTGTGTGTGTGTGTGTGTGTGTGTGTGTGTGTGTGTGTGTGTTCTCATTTTTGTTAAGGGGCTGAAAAGTTACTTTCTAGAGCATAGACTACCTCCATCTAGTGATGTCGGTCTATTGATTTTGATGTATTGATTGAAAATTGTTCATTATTATCTTGGTTAATTAACATCTATTGTTAACTGTACCACATTTTATAGCAGTAGGGTAAAATGCTTGTCTTTGTTCAAAAGACTGTATTAACTGTTAAGACTGTCTTTTACATCAGCCTGTTTTCAGGGCCTTTTTTTTGGCTACATATTTGTTATTTTTTGCTACATGCCTCCCCATCTTCTTGCCATATGTTTCTATGGCATAAATCAGTGCCTGTGACCTGTTTTCATTTTAAAAAAAGAACATTGGCACAAACCTAGCCTGTATGTATTTTTTGTATGTCATCGAGAGTATTTAAATGATTTTCAATCATAAAAAAAATTTGCGATTAAAATGCGATTAATCGCGAGTTAACTCAGGCATTGATGCGATTAATCGCGATTAAAAAAATTTAATCGATTGACAGCACTAATATATATATATATATAGAATCCTTGCTCCATTGCTGATGAAGGTTCTCAGTCATCCAGGTCATAGTCATTCCGTAAAAATTCAAAAAATATCCACTGGACTTGGTTTTCAAGATTTGAAGACGTTTCGCCACCTCTCCAGGAAGCTTTCTCAATTCAAATGTCTGGATCCGCAGTGAATCTTGAAAACCAAGTCCAGTGGATATTTTTTGAATTTTTACGGAAAAACCTTGCTCCATTGTGAAAATTTCAGCTTGATGGTTTCTAAGGCTTCAGGACTCTATCTAACTGTAGTGGGAACAATTATCCACAAAAAACAGATCCAAGGCAAAAACCTGCTATTGGTTGTCATACTGGAAATACAGATACTGAAGTCACATACAGATCTGAACATCTAAGCCAATTTGGGTTTTGATCATATCTGTTTAAATTAGACGGCTGGGTTGGAGCAGTTGTAGACTCCAGTATTTATTATCTAAGGCGGTTGGCTGAGGTAAAGCCTGAAACAACAGTCAATTATTTCTTGGCTGGACTACTGTGATGGACTTTCTCTTGGAATAAGCAAGTCCTCCCTGAAACAACTCCAGGAGGTGCAGAATGCTGCCGCCAGGCTTCTGACTAGAGCCGGTAAGGGGGAGCACATCACCCTCATCATGGCTTCCTTCACCAGCTGCCTTCTAGAAATCCATTTAACATTTGGCTATTTGTTTTTAAAGTTAACATGATCTTTCCTCACCTTTCTGAGCTGCTCAATTCTTACTTCACTGCTCGATATTTCAGATCAGCTGCTCCTGGAGGTACAAAGGTCTAAAGGAAAGCTCAAGGGGGGAGAGCTTTTAGTGCTACTCTTTCAGGGGTACGGAATGACCTCACTGTCGAAATTAGACGAGCCCCTTTATGGTCCACTTTGAAATTTGTATTCTTTGGCTATTTACACCAAATTAGACTTTTGTTTGTTTCTATTATTTTCTATAAGTATTTGTTCTGATTGTATTTAATTTATTTGATATTTTAGTTTTCTTGTTGTGCATGTGCAGGTCTTTTTTGCAGCCATGGTTGTTTTTAGGTGCTTTAACAAGAAAAAAAAGAGTGGGGAAGTATAGCTTGTATCTGATTGACACAACAGAAGATTTCTGTAAGGAGGTAAATAAGGAAGTCAAAGCAGTGGATTCAATAAGTATGGAAACCAAAATTTATTCTGTCAATATTTTTTTACCCATCAAGAGTCAACCAATAGTTGGATAAGAAAAAAAGGTATGGCAGCAGACAGCAAACATCGCCATCAGGCATTGCTGATTGAAACCTCAAGGTCACAGGCGGACGAACAGAGAGCATGAGAAGAGGAAAAACACAAGAGGTAGGGGCAGCAGCACCGTTCAGGCTCTCCAGGGTCCAGCTGTGTAGCTCACTAACTGAGCTATTTTGTGCGTGTGAATGTGTGAGCGAGAGCTTTTTAAGGGCTTCTCCCTGTAGGCGGATTCTGCAAAGTCACCCTGTTCTCTGCATCTCGTCAATCTCTTTCTCTATCGCTGCTTGGCGCTCCACACTCCTGTTGTCTGCCTTTTTTTTTTTTTTTGGTTCCTAAGTGCAACTCCTCGAACTGTGACATGTCCTTTCTGTGTCTGAGCCCCATTACTCCCTCCCCTTTCATTCTCCCAATTCCAACTCTTCACCTCAATCAGCATCTGAGTGAATCCCTCCACCTTTACAAACCGTGACCAAACCTCACCACTTTTAAGTATTCCTTTCTTCGAATGCAACATACTCCAAAATCTTATCACTTCACAGTTTCAGATTCATCTCAGCAGCATTTTCACCACTATTTAGTTTATCCTGTTTACATTATCCTTTCCTCACCTTGTAATTCTCCGCTTTTGCTGTAAAGTTCTCTTCTTTGTTCCCTCAGGTAGGCACTCATGCTGATTGCATGGGACGATGATTCAAACCTACAAATGAAATGAAGGATTTAGGTCTAATCAGCAGCACAACTAATGACGGAAAAAAGAAACCACAAGACTTCCTTAGTTATTATTCATACATTTTTTGACAGATCTGATAATTAGGAAAATAAAAATACAAAATTTTATTAGAACAGAAATGAGATATTTCTATTATTTCAAAAAATAACCAATATATGTGTTGAGTTTAAACAGCTGCAGTAATATCGTATAAAATTTATAAAATTATAAAAGAAGTCCCCCAAGGCAATGTTGTAGGCTTTAATTACTTTTCCATTCTTATCAATTGCTTGGAAACGATGCGTCTTCAGCTAAAGTTTACCGTTATGCAGATGATATTATACTCTACTCAGCTGGTCTCATTCTGAGGCAAATTGTTTAGCTTCAAAACGTCCTTTAAGCTCCTGCAGGCATCTTTGTAAAGATTTAAAGAGCAGGATTAATGTTAACCAAACTAAAGCTTTTTTTTTTTCCCCCAAGTCTCCGTGAAGCTAGGTAAGGTTTTCTTTTGTTTCTGTTATGGTTTCTTTCTATGGATTTGTTTGCAGTGATTGTTTCATTTATTTCTGTGATTAATAAAAGTTTGAAAAATATATATAAATAAACAAATACATAAAGTTAGGAAAATATAGAGCTTCTCATAAAAACACAGTTCAAAATTATGTATTAACATAAAAAAAACATTACTATTATTTACCATCTTGAGCTACAATAAGATCTTAATAAATAGAGAGCAGTTTTGGAGCCTCTTCTTTGGGTGTCTCTGAAAAACCGAACTTCCCATTACTACTACACTGAAGTTTAATAGGATTGTTTCTGTGATTGAATTCAAAGTAATTATGTAGATTTTATGACAGAAGAGAACCACTGAAAGATCTTAACTTGATCACAACATATTTTAGATTAACACTTGTTTTACTTTGCTTTTGTATATTGATATTCATTTCAAGCTTGTATCCATGTACTACTAAGCCTTCTTTTTTTTTTAAAAAGAGCGTTAGTCTGAAGGAAACTTCTGTTTTTCTATGTAAAAAAAAAACATGCACGTATTTCCAGTATATCATTCACACAGGTTCTTCTAATTACTGGTTATGTAGATTGTAATTTTGCATTCCTATCATTCAGATCAATCAAGGGATACCGCATCGCATGTATTAATAAAAAGAATTACATTTTAACCTGTAGTTGTTAAAGCAACTTTATTACAATCTTTGTTACTTACTACTACTTGCTTACTAGTATAATTGCACACAATCAATAGTTTATAATCATTTCCAAGATGACTTCAAACCTTTAAGCACATGAAATCCTGTATTAACTATCAAACCAAGAATGTGATTCTTACTTGAACAGCGACTGTTTGGCACGCTGGGGTTTTTTCTTTGCAAAGAAGGCAGCAAACTCACTGCCAGTGCTCGCATAGGAGAGCTGAGCAGTCTGCTCAGTGGAACTGCGGCTGTTCTTCACATCCAGATACTCCATCAACAGAACCTTAAATACACAGGAGAATAGAGACGGTTTGTGTTGTATTTGTCAATGTAAACTTTCTGTAAACATAACAAGTAAAAAAACGCTAACATAAAAAAAAAAAATAGGCAGTAACGTCAATGTTCAACATCACTTTATTGTTTTATGAAGCCATTACAATGAAAATGTTGCACATATTTCCAAAACCTAAACATTTAGCTTTAGTTGCATATTTCTGTCTTAACACCTCAAGTCATTGATAGATGTGGCTTCTGACATAAAGCGAATATGACAATGTTTGAAATGATGCTGTCCGGCTACTGGGTAATAACCTATAGAGACATAATAGAAAAATGTAATAATAATACACTGATATTACGAAGATATTATACTTGTATTTTTCTCAGTCTTATCAAAGATGCTGCAAAGGATCCAACCCTAATATAGTAAAAATCTCCAGACATGATATGAACACCTTTTTTTCTCCCATTCCCGTTCCCTGATCTGTCTACATGATCAATGCTAAAATCCATCAACGTCTGATCACGCTTCATAAAAATCTTATCAACGTCTAACAATAGTCTGGAATAGGCACATTGAAACTCTGTCCAGACAGAAAAAGTTCACTTCCTCCATCATTCTATCCGTACGTTCCCTCCGCTGCTTTCATTTGCTCTCATTTTTCAAAGTCTCTTTAAGCTTCAACTCTCATTTCTCACATTTCTATTTTTTCCCCCCTTTCTTTCTCCATCTTCCCTTGGTTCGTATTTGCTTCTCCCTCGCCCACCCTTCATTCCTCTCTGTGAATGCATATGTTCCAAAATAGCCTCCCATATCTAATAGCTTCATAATTTATCAAGGCCATTTAGCCTGTGTGTGTCTAATTCTGAAGCGCAGTGTGGGTCAACCCAGAATGGGACAGGAGTAATGGCTGAGCAGATGGAGATCCATCCCGACCATAATGATGTAATTAACGCTGTGCAGAGCATTCCCTGTCATGCATGGGAAAGCCTCCCATGCTAGAACTGATATCTGGTCCAAGTTCACAAAGAAGCAACCTTATAAAAGGAAGTTGTTGTTTTTTCAAAGCTACGGATAAATTAAAGATTATTTAGAGGGGTTAAAACTATTAAGTGAACTTCCAAAAACTTTAAAGAAAACCTAAATCAAGTTGAATTTTTTGGCTCATTGCAAAAAACAAGTGTTCATTCACCATCTTCTACCAACTAATTACTTCCCAACAGTTTCCCAAACTCAAAAGCAGAGCTTGACGCCCTGACAGCAAGTGCTGTCCCGAACTTGCAACAGTGCGGTGACCACTTGCCACCGGCGTCGTGCTGCAGCTAATCCCATCAGTGTATTAATTACTAATGATGAGCCGATGGAGTGAAACCCCCCTGCTCGCTTGCGAGCCGAGACCCAAGCAGAGTTAATGAAATGCCATCGCTGGGCTGATGAAGGGGCTCCGACCCCTCTTAAATTGCATTAGCCCAGAGTCAGAGTGAACTTTGCAGGCAATTAACTGGACCGTTAGGACGTAGAGAGTGATGGGAGGCAGATGATAAAAATGATGGAGGGTGTAAGAGAAAGAGATAATGATGGAAAATAAATAGTTGTTAATGAGAAAGTTGTTTTAACCCACACCAAGTATGGAGATTACTTTGGTCTGAAGGGACTAAACTCTTGAAGTTTATTTAATGTTACAGAAAAACTTTAGCATCAAAATCAAATGTTTTGTTACCAATTGATCAAACTAGGGAGCAACTAATGATTATTTTGCTAATCGATTAATCTGTTGGTTATTTTTTTTAGAATAATTGATTAATAATCAGCTGGCCAAAGGTTCCTTAAAGAATTTTTTTTTACAGAATTAAAGCAAACTAAAACTTTTCCAATTGTGGAGTTCTGGATAGGTCATATCCAGTAAAGCAGAAGTCCCCAACCACCGGGCCGCGGACTGGTACCGGTCTGTCGATCATTTGGTACCGGGCCGCACAAGTGGTATTTTCTGCGGTTACAGCGACCAAAACAAAGCTACAGAGCAGACAGGACATTAGGAGCACGTTTCGGAGAAACAAGCTCAGGGCTCTCACTAATTCAACATAATGGTGAGTTTTATTTTTATGCTGTTCATATTTGATTTTATGCCAGTCTCACCATTTTATTTGATTGTATTTACCCCCCATATTTTAAAGGCAGATCCGTGAAAATATTGCCTAAAATATAACTAAATTAATTACTGAATAAGCTTAAGATTATATTAATAATTAATTAATCACAATTAATCTGATGAAATGTTCCGGCCTTAGATCAAACAAAGTTCCAGCTACACTTTAAATAAATCAGCTCAAAGACTTAAAGAGTTGGTTTCAACACATTTGAATACGTTAAAATAAATTAAGGAAAATAAATATACAGAAAAAAGTAAAGAATAATTAATTTATAGAGGATTTAATGGTTAAAAACACAAGAATTTTGTGTTGTTACACAACACCAAGTTTAAACCGATGGGAAAAAAAAACACAAGATGACAGCAAAATTGTGTTATAACCAAATTCAAGGGCTGTATGAGAATGCAGAAAGAGGAGAAATTCAGAGACAATGTGAACAAAAGATAAAGACAAGATCAGCTAAATGATTGTGGTTACCAAAACAAAAAGATGCTTCATTGACTGCTCCCTGAACATAACACAAACACACCGCTCTACAGACACAAGTAAACGAATTCAATTGTCCACAATGATAATTAGTAATTGGTCCCAGAGCCCAGTTCCAAATGGGTGCCTGTTCTAATTTAGTTAAACCCCTGGAGCTTTGATAAGGTCTGACGTGAGCAGCGCAAGTATTGAAGAGCTTGAAATGAGGATTCGCAGACATGAACTGTAATCTTTAAACTCTCTTCCCCACTTTCTCCCTAGAATGCAAGGTAAACACAATTTTTCCACATTTCTGTCTGGTTAAAGAAGGAGCCTATAGCATCGCATCTGCAGTCTTTTCAATTTAGCAGCATCCTGACTGGTATTCTTGATTTCGTAAATTAGCAGGGATGACTTTCATTAAAAAGTCAGATGGTTGTTTAATAAAATAGTAGGGGAAGATATAAAAAGGCTAAATCCATTTAAAATGTAAAAAGTAGATAAAAAACAAGCATTTGGAGCATTTGAATAGTTATCCCAGCAAATTACACAACAAAGAACAAGAGTTCAAAAGTGCATGTTTGTTTGTGTAGGTGTATGCGTGCCTGACACGCCACCAATAAAAGAAAAAAGAAAGCCTCTCTCTGCAGGGCTTCCTTAACAATCATTTCCACCAAAACTATTCAATCAAAGTTGTTGTGCACATGAATTGCTTGGGTCGTGTCCCAAACTCAAATCAGTCCGCTGCCTGAGTGCAAAGTTAAATTAAAATGGAGAGAAGCTTAATGGAAGTCTGCCACTGTAAATCATTAGTCGCACCCCCTTCCATTCGCTCACCACTAAAACGTCCTGGTGCTTTCATCCACGTTTGAAGGAAGAGTGTACTCACCTTCTATTAGGCCCCAGCAGCCAAAGAATTAGAGCAATTAGGAGAGCATCGCTCAAAGCTTTGCAGGTGTGCACTTGACATAGTGTAAACCCAGCAGTCAATTGGCTAAAACCAAAGGCATAAATATCGTCACTTTTTCCTGCTTCCATCCAGCTCACACTTGAAGAAGCCTTGAAAAGCAGCCGAGAACAATATCCACTTTGTTCCTTTCTCAAGGCTTAACAGAAATCGGCTGCTTTCCTACTAAATCCCTTGGCAAGTCTCTTGTCACAAAACATATTGACTGATATCCCTGGCTGCTAGCTTGAAGTTTAAATCTCCAAGTGTCCTTGGCCATCAAAGAGGGGCTGTGTATACTTCCTGTATTGATTGTGCTCCAGAAACTTCAATAACCTTCATGAGTTCTGACGGAGCTCCAGCCACAGCGCTCCCTTACCTGTGAACTCCTGCAGAACAGCAGGGTTTCCCACCTGGAGCCAGCCGCATGCAGTCGATGTTTTGAAGACTACCTTACTGACCGAAGGGAAAAGGGAGGATGATGTGTCTGCGTGGAAACCGGAAACATTTGTCCTATCTACGACCTCACCTTATCTGATCACAGGTTATTTCAAACAAACAGGACAAACTGATGGTATTTATACTCAGTATTTACATGTTTAGTTGATTTGAGACATTTTATCCCCATTTAAAATGTGACAAAGTTGCTCAACAAGCTATTTTACCTGCAGATGAACAAAAACGTTCATGATTGTACCGGTTTTACTCTTGTGACATTACATGACATTTTTGATTCACCTCATGTAGACAGACAATACAAATGAAACACAGTCTCCAAGACTGCCCGACAGAAAGAAAACGTAGAAATTTATTGAAAAAAACTATAGCTTAAAGTGGAAAAATAGAGAAATTCTGTTAATAGAAGAAAACTTTTACATCTTATTTAACTAAAAAGAAAAAGAGGAACTATGAGGGAGAACTAGCCAAGGAAAGTCTATGTGCCTTCTCATCTGGGTCTTTGCCCTAAAAATCGACCATACAAATTATGGAATATTTATTTTAAATATGTTTATATATAACTTTGGGAGAAATTTTGCATCACCTCTCAAGAGGTTTATCCCATTGTGAGTGCAAAGGCAGCCAAGCACAAAGCTAATGCTTTGTTTATTTTACTGCTAAGCTGCTTCTCATTCACTGTCTGAAAGCTGTACAAAACTAAATTTCCTTTGGTATACACTCTTTGTATACAAAATGACAATAAAAGTTGTATAAGTATAATAGGTATATCAGACAGGACGACATGTATACACCACTAAGCTTTAAAACTAATTACTAGTAGAGTAGAGTTTGTCAAATTTAAATTATCCCAGTAAATGTATGTATCCGTCTGGAATGCACACCAATCAACCTTCGCACTTAGATTAAAGTTTGTGGCACAAATGCAAAAAGCAGCAGCTCTTTCTTACCTTTACTGCATAAGGTGGCTCACTACCAGCCTACTTTCATCTCTGTACATAATGTAGGTTGCTAGTTTAGTCACAAAAGGCTAATGCTAACTTGTGTCAGTAAACATTACCTTGAAGCCTCTCAAGCAGGTTCCTTCAACATCCAACAAAGTTCAAGCATCCAAATCACTGAGTCGTAACTGTTGCCTGTGTTCGGCTCAGCTCAATCCAATCAGGGAGCAGAATTAGCCCCAATATTTCAAGTGTTGTTTTAAGTGGGAAAAGCCTTATTTAAAGGCTCCCTTCAGCTGTGTGCACCCAGAAAAAAACATTTCTGTGTTAACCCAAACCTATCTCCCCTTACATTAATTTTCCCCTAATCGGATCCAAAAGATTCAGATATGACCAATTAGGGATTCAAAACAGTGAATTTCATCAAAAGGTGAGTGATTTTCATGTCTGTTCAAGTTGTTGAGAGACATAACCCCAAATATGAGTGAATGTATATATGTGTATATTTAACCTTGTTTTGGAAAAGGTTAAAATAGCAGCAAGGTTAAAGAAGTTGCTACCAGTTTTAGCAGAAATGGATTCACACTGACTGATCCTGAAACTTCAAATTATTTCTTAGATTTTAATTGACTACCTGATCCATTTTCCAAAAAAGAACTCAAAAATATATTTTACACCAGATCACCATAAATGCTTTTATTTATTCAACATCAACTTTGTAAACACTCTTATCCAGATCTGTTTGCAAGCATTTCCTAAGTTTTTGTTAATCCTTCATCATTTCCTGGTTTCTTGAATCTTTTACAAGCATCTGATAAAGTCTGCAGCATCCTCTCTTTTTTTAATGTAGTATAAAAGGAGGGGCTGTGAAGAGCCCTTACAATGGGATCATGTATACTTTGCTGCACTTCTGCAACATACAAACATGATAATATAGAGCTCTGGAGTGCAGAATGAATGCGACACTTTGATTAAAATGTTGGCCAAGAACATGGAAGCAATGTCTGTACTTCATATCTAATTAAAAGAGGCTTATTGCCTTCTTGCTTCTCTCTGTCACTTCAATTTGCTCTTCTTTTCTATCTGTTGACGAGAAAAAAACTAAAACAAATCTCAAAGCCTCTTGTATATGTATATAATGTTGACATAAACATGACAGAGCCTTTTGTGTTAGGTAATCTGTGTCGACAAAGGGATTAATTTATGAAGCCGATTTAGATTAAGCCTAAGGCTCTTCCCTCATCTACGCAGCACGAATCATAGGAGGGTAACCAGAAATAAAGAGAACACAAATGGATTTCTCCAGGAATTTTAAAGAGTCCTTGCAATTAAACAAGATCCATAGAAGGCATCAATCTTCGCAATCATGTCAGTAAATGTTAACAGACATTTAAAGCTCTAATATGAAATTGATAATCCAGGAATCACCTCTTTCAGACGCTAGATAATCGGGATCCATCCATATTTTTGAATGCAGTTTCAAAGTTCCCCCGCGTGCATAAGAAGCACCTCATTAAAAGTGAGATTAGCACTCTGGTCACATCCTGGAGGCAGACAACGGACGTGGCATGCAGGCAAATAGCCACAAATCCTTGCAGCGTCCGCAAATGGCAAGCTAATTAACAAACTTCCAGGCATCACACCAAACTGTAGACAAGGTGAAAGGGTGACGGACAGGAGCAGCCACAGACACCTTATAGATCGGGTCATCTTAATTATGAATCCATGTTGAGGTGTGTGAACTGTGATCTTTTATGAGCCGTTAGCCAATTATAACTTGTAACTTCAAATAAGCTTTTTGAAAAATAATTTAAAATAATTTTTTCAAATAATTTCATAAACATTATCATTTTATTAGAGGTGCCAGACTAGTTTACCAAGTAAACCTTACGTTTGCAATTGAAAGGTAGGAAAAGAAACCCATTCTAAGGGTAGGATATATGGGAAATATGGGAACCAGCTTTTCCAGAAGCATGGTGCTGCATGCTTAGAGAAATACATTCACAGTTCCCGTAGATAATCAATAGACATACTCCCGAATTCAACAGAGACCAGTTTGAAAAATTGCGAAGTGGCTTTAAAGCACACCTTCCAACATCAATACCTCTGATTACCCTGCAGTTTTTATGCTTTGAATCAATACTTCCACACTTAAAGGAAACAAGCTGCAGAGGTATCCCAGGCGTTTCAAAAACAAGGTTTAGAGCTGCTACACGAATCCGGACTTTCAAAAGCTTGTTTAGCCTCTCTGCTCTCTAAACCGACGGGCCGCAGTCGCACATTGATGAAAGGCGCTTCTCTGCCGAGGCCGTGTAACTAGGCGCAGCCTGTGTTACTGTCAGCTCCGGCAAGCATCTGCTAGTATGTCATGTGTAAAGGTCAAGCTGGTTTCTGCTCCTCTCCACGTGAAAGGAGGAGAGAAAATAACACCTATCAAAAGGTTTTTGTGGATGTCAAATGCAGGAACTGCAATGAGAAGCAAGAGTGATACAGGGATACAAATAACGATTTTATAAATGGGGGCAATGTAGACGATGAAATGAGTTAAATCTCTTTTCTGTAATCAAAGCTGGTGATATTTGTAATGGACAGGAATGCTATTCTATTCAATGACAATATTCATTTTGATCTATTCTGATGTCTCATATTTTTTGATTTTTTTTTTTTCAAATATCTGTAAATTAAGTTTATTACAAATTTCAGTTTGTCAAAATTCATACACTGCAAAAACTGTCTGAAAATTAGTAAAAAATTTCTTAAAATAAGTGTATTTTCCCTTAATTTGAGTAGGAAAATAAGACCATTTGCAGATGAAATTAGTATTTTTAACCTTAAAATAAGATAATTAGATAATATGCACTTGAAATAAGAGACTGCAATTGTTTTTTCTTATTTTAAATGTATTTTGTCTTATTCCATTGGCAAAGTGTCTCACTTACCTAATCAATTCAAGATAAAGTGCACTTATTTTAAGAAAAAATGACTAACTTAATAGTAACATTTTTTGCAAAGTATTTTTTCCCAGTTAAACATATAAACGCACAGAATAGAAGAAATAGAAAAAATGATGAAATAAGGAGTGATATTTAAACCGGAATGGACAAAGAGTTAAAATGATGAAGAAATAGAAAGATAAAAATAAACGATTAGACGGGTGGAAGAACGGATGAAGAAATCCTCATTTTATAGAGAATACGCAAAATCAGAAATAGTAATAATATTTTTAGACATAAACAATATGAGAAAAACTAAAATATCACAAGAAAAGTCTGTGCTGGTCTTAAGGTCTGAGATATCAGTGGGATCAGTATCCAATAAAACCTGACCGAGCTGCAGAGGGAGCAGTAGGAATTTAATTTCTCTCATTGCTGGCGTATGACACTGTAAAACAGAGAGGGCTAAATGAAGGGGGTGAGGGGAATTATGGGAGTTCAGAGAAAGAAAGGAAAAAAGAAAGACAGATAATAAGATTAAGGAGGAAATTACAAGGACCAAGAGGGATATGCAGAAGGTAGTGGGAAATAGAGATTGTGATACAGAGGCAGAAGGGAATTATGCTGAGGAAGCGAAGAGTAAAAGAAATGCAGAGAGGGAGGAAAAAACAATGGATGGATAGATGTGGGGTCTTTTTATTGATATTATCACTCAGAAAATAATAACACAAGTGACCGAGTAAAAAAACCTCATTTCACATAATGAGTATTCTAATCAAGAGATTCTATTATCTCGCATGTCAGAGCCAGGAGAGATTGGAGCCACCAGCAACTGTGTGTTGGCAATGGTCAGATACTAAATGGCTTCATGCCATCTAAAACTGTACTCATAATGCAGAGCAATTACAGTGCATGCCTATGCACGAGTAAAACCCTCAGAATACACCCCAAAACACAACTCAGTCTGTGTTTATGTTTGCCAGCTGGAATAAGCTCAACCTATTGGAAGTGCAGCCTCATTGTGGGAGTTAGACATGAAAGGGCTTTCAATTTCACTCAGCAAAAAGCTCTACATCGCTTTATTTATATTTGCTTTTATATAATCAATAGAAACACTGTGCTTTCAATTAACCCCGGCAGCAGACGCCTCATAGAAAAGCTCATTTTCTCAACTTACATGTATATTATTTATATGTGAATTAATACATAAAATAGTTATTCACATTTTTTCTATAAGATTTCAAAAAAGCTCCCTGATGATTGTGTGAAATGATAGTAAAGACTCTGAGGAGGAGTCTGACACAGAGCACCATCTTTTGAGGTATTTCCACACAAAGTGAGAAACACACTCGCACACCAATCAGTCTGAGAGCAACAACTGTCACCGATTTTCCACTGAGAGTCACCACAGGGTCATTTCAACAGCTGTTCATCTCCCTTAGCCAATCAAACGGGGAAAAGCGGGATCAACAACCGAGCATAAATACATGCCAATTAAAGAGCCTCAAATTAATCCAAACAATCAACCCCTCTTTGTTTTCACAGCTTCATAAAAAATAAACATTTCCTCTTTAGATTGCATTAATTTAGATATTAGCTATTTATAACCTTTAAAAAAATTTGTAAGCAGATCTCTGCATTCATAAAAACATGATGAGACCAGCGGTGCAAGAACTAAGCCAAAAAGCAGAGTGGGGATAAGAAATTAAATCTTCCCAGCTCCCATAGAAATTAGGCGCTAAGCAGAAGCCAGGTGTTTCCAATCTAATTCACTTGATTAACGTATCATAAGCAGGTGTGGGCTCCTCTTTAAAAGCTTATGTTTTGAAGGCCTGCTGGTCTGGATCAGTCAGGCAACGTAAAGCAGAGGCAAAAAAAGCATCAGTAATAACATCACAGAGTTAGTCAGAACTAATAGGTGTTCATCAGTGTATGACTGAAGCAGAACAACTATTAAAGTAAATTCTTTTAGGAAGTCATAGTACTGCTTGACTACAACACTAATAAATCCAAAAAACTGAGTTAAGATCTTCTCAAAAGTCAAAAAGCTTTCTGTCCAGCATCAAAACTTTTCCACTAAGCAGTCATAAACAGATATAGATCAATTACAATATCAGCAGGAATCATACACAGTTTTATTACTTATACTGTGGGATGTTAAAAAAAAGATTGATCAAGTGATATACAGTAAGTCAAACAGAACTTCAACAGAAATATGAGAACAACTGATCCATGTATTATTGACCAGCGGCTCACTTAAACTTTGAGCAGAAGTGGTTTTAAACGGAGTACTTTCTTATATTGAATATTTTAAATTCAGGGCGATTTATTCTGATATTTACTTCTTGACTAATAACATATTGATTTCAGGTATCAATATTGGATGGTAAATGGCCTGCACTTAAATAGCACCTTTTCAAATCAGGAGAATTGACCAAAGCTCTTTACACCACATGCAGTCATTCATCCATTCACACACTGATGTTGGTCAGCTGCACTGTAGCCAGAGCCACCCTGGGGCTCCCTGACAGAAGCAAGGCTGCAGTGCATGGGAGCCAACGGGTGCGGGTGAAGTGTCTTGACAAAGGACACGACCACGCTGAAAGATGGAGCTGGGGCGTGAAGGTAAAAACCTCCTGCATCCGACACCACTGTCACCCCAAGCCTTGCAGAATAGAGCAATCATGTAGACTCTTGTCAATCTTTGGCCTAAATGCTAGGCATTACCAGAAAGGGTTACATGAACATTCCCCTGAAGACACCATCGCCATGGTGAAACAGGGTGGTGGTAGCATTGTGATGGGGATATTACAAACCCCATCTCCACATCATAATTTAAAACACTATACACCCAAATCGGACCCATTAAAACCAGACTGACCTTCTACTTCTGTTGTACCCCCTGATAGCTGGGACTTTTTTTTTTTTAACAGTGTCCTGTCTGGTGATATGGCAAAAAGAATAATTGTCTTGATGCCAAACAACTACAGGTGCTTGATTCCAGGTACTTAGAGATTCACTTCCATACAGAAAGCCCATATTCTTACCTTCAGCTACCACAGTATACATGTCAGATTAAATAATACTACTTATACCGCAGCGATAGTATCTAGGTGTTACTTTATTGTATGTCTCGTACCATGTCCGTTGGTTGTGCTGTTCTTTTTACATCTCTTTGCAGGTGATGAAGCAGACTGAAAGTGTTTTATCATTATCTCCCTTTTATCTTCTTTCTTTCATCTTTTCTCCTTTTTTCTGTTTTTCTTTTCCTGTTCTACCTACATTGCAGTATCCATATAGTCTGTAAAACTCCCTGCATAATTATTATAAAGCAATTTCTATGCATAAATCAAGCGGAACACTATGGTGATAGCTGCACTGCTCCACTTGTGAAAGAAAATAGCTGGGGTTTTAATATTCTCCAAAAAAACAGTTTTGTTTTTTTCTTTGCAAAACAAAGCAGTCTTATGATTGCTATTACCTTGGATTTAGTTTTCCAGAGGCAAAGGTGAAGCCATCTGTCAAACAGTTTAACTTGAATTAAGCCAATGAGCTTGATCGTGATCTAAGCTTGCATGGTGGAAGGTTTTACCAACTCAAACTTCCAGGTATAGCTGCTAGAATTGGCTCTAGAGATTTTTGCACCATGAGTTGCTTTTAGAAAATATAAACACTGTTAAGGGCATCAAATGCATAATTTGTTTAGGGCTATACTGACCTAATTTTAAGGTTGACTACAGAAAATGATACAGAACATTTCCTAATCAAATTTATTCTAACATCTAAGATATTTAAATTTTAAATATATGCTTTTCAGTGTTTTATTTTTTATTTTTGACAAAGTAACTGCCATAGCAGCTTGAGGATTATTTAAGTAACGAGGGAACATGCCAAATTCGTAGATATTTAATATTCAGTGACTGATAACCATGTTCAACTTTTTAATACTTTAAATATTTCCAAGCAGATACAAAAACAACACTAGTTATGTCACTGTTGCTCAAAACTAACCTGCAGCACAGCCTGGATTTTGGCAGAAACATCAGCCTGCTCGTAGAGCTTGATCTCCTCCTCATGGGTCACAGCCGGAGTTTGTGCAGCGATCTGCTGCATGTGGGCCAGCACCACACTGTGAGCCTGGGCAACCGCCTTGAACTTGTCAAACAAAAGCTCCAGCAGATCCAACAGCAGCCTGCAGAGGGAGCCAGAGAGAGCAGCATAAGAGGGTGAGATGTGAGGAGAGGTGGATAATGGAGAGATGAAGAGGACTTAAGGGAATATTACAAGAGAAAATAATATTACAGTACAGAAAAAAAGAAATAAACCAATTGAACAAATAGTAATTTATCTATGAATACAGAGTTTGTTAAAATATATGATTTGTAAATGAAGATAAAGTGTTTTTTACAGCTTGGTGTTAATTAGCAGTTCTCAGTACCTGGATGCCTGTACATGGATCCAAATGAAAAGCTGCTCTCATTAGTACTAAATGGCTCTGGTTGAAGAAGAGAGAGCATATCCAAAACCAAACTGACCTTCCACTAGATCTGAGAGCCCTACTTAGGACTGAAAGCTCACAGTTGCTTCATCTGCACTAATGCTTTCAACCAGACTCAGCTGTGCCTACTTTTGGCAGAAGGACGAAGCTTTCGAAGCAAAGAGGGAACACAGGTTATATTAGATGAGAACCATGATAGCGAGTAACTACTTTATGTTAGAGGGGGAGTATAGCAAATAATGAAATAATGACTGTCTGCAGTAACTCTTTTGGTTGAGCCTTTATTTAGGTCAGCCAGCAGTTTCCCAACTGGAATATCGTCCAACAAACGTTTAGTCAAATAAATTGGTAATTATATTAGTTAAAACTTTAAATATTATGACACATGTGGTGTATCTTGAATCTTCAGTGTAAAGCTGGGTGTTGGAGAGGTTAGTGCCATTATATTAGACTGGAAAATGATTCATAGAGTCCTCAGGTGGGTTACGTTGTTTGGTTAAAGGCCCAGATAATCCATGATCCAATTGAACCACTCTAGACTCTGCAACCAAGCAGTCTCTTTTCAATTGATCTTGTGAACTATGATTGTAACGTCTAACCAAAAAAAACGTCTTTCCCAGTGAGTTATAAAGTAGCTGCTGGATCAAATATCCCACAGAGTTGTAGCTGTTCTTCTCAAACTCCTTTCAGTAGAGTAATCCAGCAGTAATGTAAACCACACTTTGCAAAGTTATTTCTGACACTTTTTCTGCCACTTGGTAACGGCTCAGGGCGTGCTCTGTCCCTGCTTGCATCTTACACCTTGCCGCTATCCGCTGGACTGTCTCATGGGCCTTATGCGATAGAGTAAACCTTGGATCCTGCCTTCTGAAATAGTTCCCCTGCATTAATGGGCCGTATTCTGTCAGGATCAGAACGTTGTTGCCTTCCTTCAGGCGGCTTTTTCTGAGGAGGAGACTACTAAAAAATGCATCAATAAAACCATCATTATTCAGTAGACTAAAAAGAAGAAAGAAGATATCGCAAGTTAGGAGAGCAAGCAGCTGTCATAGACGGTCAATCTATGCCTAAAGCCCTACAAAACATGGTGAAGACTGGAACTTCTTTGAATGCCATGAATGCCTAAGTACATGAAATGTTCCTCATTTTTCTTTCTTTGTCTCGAATCCTCTTTGGAACTTCATATTATCTGCATCTAATGCTCATTCAGAGACTAAAAATTTTATATATCTATATATTGCCTAGTCTGTCAGTGTGTTTAATGTATTTCAGTGATTAAAAGGTGCTTCGTGAGATATTTAAACCTAAAGGTTTGGTTTTATTTCCTGCTCTATACCGAACGCATTAAAAGACTATTAAACTATTAAAAAGTAAAACAATCATCCATCTGCAGGGAAAGTTAAGAGGTAGATAAATAACCTATGATTTTAACCTTGTCACCTTTTGCCATTACTACAATGCTCCCCACATACACTATCACACACACATCTATAGATAGGCACTGAAGAGTAGACGACCAAGTCTTCCTCATTATCTCCCAGCGGAGGCCATCCTAATCCATAACGTTGGTTCCTTGAGACCTCTCGTCTCATTTCCTCTCAGGATCGAAGCTGACACCAGTCGCTCATGAAAAGTCGAGAGAAATAGCAGAGAGTCTCTGACTAACTGGCCAGCAGCAGGAAAGTGCGTGACTCATTGTAGAAAGACAACAGCTGCATAAAAATTAGATTATCATTAGACTGAGCGTCAGTCAAAGATCATTAAATTACTGTAAATAGGGTTCTGATGTGCTGAGTGAACACTTGTGAAATATTAAGTGTGCCTGGTCATCTTGCTGTCAGGGAAAAAAAAAAAACGGATGTCATTTGCACAGATTCGTCACAGCAATATTTCAAGGAACTTCTCAGCTGAACAGCTGGATATGAACTAAAATGTTTTGGATTTGGCTTTAAAATTACCCCCCAAAAAAGATATATATATTTTTTTTAATCGCTCAATAGATTGCCTTAGACTATGAAGGGGGAAAAAAAGATTTTCATTTTCTTTCCTAAATCAAACATTTCCCTTATACAATCAATCCTTCATAGGTTTTAAGGGTAAATATAATGTTTCCAGAAACAGTTGTACACCATGATGGAAAACTTGAATGTATTTCCAAAAAAAACACAAAGTAAATATGAGGCAACGTGAAGTTAATAAAATATGTTTAAGATCAACTACAAACCTATCAAGGCATGCTCATCCACTTAAACTCGTAAATGTAGGCACTCATTGGTAACTCTGAAGAGACAGAGATTCACAAGACAGCCATTCTTCCTGCAATCCACAATGGGAGAAGCAAGCCTCAACAAGCTATGCAGAAGACAAAGCAAACGTGGAACAGAGACTCTTACATCTTTCCCACTTTTTTTAAACCCAAGAACAATCTGGTATTTGTGGAAATAGGAAAAGCTCACTGCCACGTCCCTACCCAGGTCAAACAACTCAGCAAGCAACCTGCGTTAAAATTGCCCCAGCTCTGATCGGCATGCTGTGAGAACACCACACCCGGGTTGACCTGCTAAATTACGGGACACCATTGAACACAACGTATGGACATCAACACACCGTGCCAGTCACTTTAAACACTGTTTACATTCGATAAACATGGCGCATCGCTGGTAAGAGGGATTTGGACAGATACAAGAGCGACATAATAAAGAATACTCACTACGCTCAGGCTTCCTAACTAGTTGCTTCCCATTGTTTACTTTCCTGATTTTAGTCACACTGTCGACATAATCAATGCTCGCCCAGCGTGATGCCGTCATCAGACTCACAGTGGCGGGGGACAGCGGCCATGCAGCTTTCCAACAAGGGGTCAGACTCCGCTTTTCGATCAAATGTAAAAAGAGCCAAAAGCCGATTGTTTGCAGGTCAACCCAGTTTTGAAAAAGCAAGCTTTTCAGTTGGCAAATGGACCAGCAGTAAAAGAAAAATGCAAAAAAAACAAAGAAAAGTCAAACTGCAGATTCCAACAAACACATCATCCCCCATCCCTGGAACACTGCCAACTACCATTCCTCTTAAATTTAGCTTTTGTGCTTAAATCTTTGATTCATTCTCTAAGTTTAAATAAAACACAGCCAACCTTCCTTCCACTTGACCACTTGGTTCTACTTCCTATTGTTCTATTACTTAAAATAAAGTACACCGCTCTGAGGCAATAACATGGAATGTATCAACACTTTTATAAATAGTTGAATGAGAATAACAATAAGGAAGTTACACACTCCTGTTTAAGTAATAAAGAGTTTAAGTATTGCTTGCTGGTCTGCAGTGCTGTAAAATATAGTGTGCAATATTCAAGACCATTGTTCCCGACAAGTGCTACATCAGGTGGAGTTTCCATAGCAACAAGCATTGACTTTAAATTGAAGTGAACATAGAGAGAACCAGCAGTATATGCATCCAAATACAAACACACACACGCTCTAAAGTGTTAAGTGCTCGCAGACGCACACATGCAAGCAAATTCAGAAACAATCTGCTGAGCATAGGACCTAAAATGAGCTACATGGCGGCCTATTACACCGAGGTCAAATGAGATACGCACAGCGAAAGGAGAAACAAAGCAGACGGGGCTGGCGAGAACATCCCTGACAGAAAACAAGACGTCCCTCTTAAATGGTTCGGGATCAGTGGAGTGAGACCTGTGCTTCTCAGGACTGGATCCTGCATGTGAACGTCTGCAGCAGCTAACGTGACGGCTTTTAAAAATGTGGCAGTCCTATAAGGCAGGTGCACAATTGCTTCTAAGGGTGTGTTTAAGCATGACGTGTCTTTGTTTAAAGCAGCAGAGTGTTTGTTTTCATGGTCTGAGGCCGGCTGGCTCTGCAGCACTTGGCTTTGCTCTGTTTCACACCTGGTTGACTGTCTGACTATGAGCATTGAGGGACTGAATTCAAAACAGCCATAAATACATTCACCAGACCCGTGCTATTCAGCATATTGATATTGATGCAATAATCAGCTCTTCTGTTTAACTAAGAACCTGCAGGGAGAAAGGCAAACCCGCACTCCTCCAATCAATGGACAGAGTGGCCGTCTTTTATTTAATAACACTGGGAAACAGATCCTAATGGGAATACCATTGTTTCAAAATAATAAGCAAACTGGCAGCTTAATAAAACTCTTATACAGATCCAATACTGCTGGGGATACAAGTTGCAGCTTTATTAAGATATTTTTCAGAGATGATATCAGCTTGCAGCATGCTGCTGTTAATAATCGATTTTTCAAATTAAACTTAATATTCTAATGAAGAAAGTAATGTTTACTTTGAAAAAACTGATTTTATCTGCTTATTTAAGACTTTCTCTGTAAACTTTTTTTTTCTTTTTTTCATTTGCAGATCATTAGACTTTGCTGTACCTTGGCTGGCTCTCCTGGGCTAGGTTTTCTCCTCTCTGGTAAGCGTGATCTGCTATCTGAGTGGTGGATCTCTTGACGATCTGTTTCAGTTCGGGCTCCAGTCGCTCCATTATGGCTTTAGTGGTTTCGGGAAGCTTCTTTAGTTTGGCAAGAGCCTGCAGAAAATGACCAAGATGCACGTTTAAAATCCTCAGAGAAATAAACGCCAAATGTCAAACCCTTGAACCGTTTCACATTTCATCAACCTCATAAATTTCCCCATTGTGGGACAATAAAGGGATTATCTATTCTATTCTATTGTAAAGATCAATGCATTTCATTACGATATTATGGACAGATTGGCAATTTTAGGACAGTAAGTGAAAGAAAAATTACACACCATTTTCACTATAGATTTTCTTTTTTTTTTTTAAAAGGTATAGTGGAGGATTTTCGGGATTTTTTTTTTTTTAAAAGACCCACCTTCTCCACTTAAAAAAAAAAATGCACATGCATAAAACTGTACACGCTGCCTAGAGGGAATGCCTATTAAACATGGGTGAGAGCATGCAACAGCCCATTTTTCCTCGTGCACGCTCTGTTTAATAGTTGCTGTTTGCATCGCTCATACAAGCTTACTTTCCAAAAGATTTGCAATTTTTCCACTATTCCAGACTCACCACCGTTAAGTGAAAATGGGGACGAGCACGTTGGACGGCCATCATGATGATACGTAAAACATATCATCATGATGATTGACAATTAGGAAGACCACTTATTTTTATGATCCACTTGGAAAAAGAACATCCTCTACTATACCTTAAAGGCATACTTTGAACCTAAACAAAAAATAAATATGGCAGCATCATGCCCCATGGCGCTACTTTTCTAAAATAAAAGTTTTAGCAACGGTGGAGGACAGTATAACCAACCCAAAACTAGTCTTAGTTTGGATCCACACAAAAAAGTTCAAGATGAAGATGGATTAAAAATACCCTATTCAAAAAGAATAAAGGGAACATTGAATCAGTAATAATATGAACACTTGCATTGAGATGGAACAATAATTTTACCTCCAACTTTTCCAGATTTGGTCAAATCACAACCATGAACCTTAATGTATTCTATTGGGATACTTGGTGACAACACGAGGTGGAGAACTTATGATTTCCCCAACAGAATTATCCATCAAAACCTCTTCCAAAACCAACTTTGGCCTCTACCAGCTTTGCATTTAGAGATTGAGTTTACATCACTCATGCAAGCTTACTTTCCAAAAGAAGATTTGCAAATTTCCCACTATGTCAGACTCACCACCGGTAAGTAAAAATGGGGACGAGCACGTAAACATGTCACCAGAATGATTGACAATAGGAGGACCATTTATTGTGATAATCCACCGGGTAAAAGAACATCCTCCACTATACCTTTAGATCAACACATATACCTTGATGAGAATTCCCATGAACTCAGCGCTGTTTTCCTCTGGATCCACCTCAGAAAGATCTGCTTGACTCAGATCCCAAATATCCTGCTGCTGCTCACGCACTAAAAAAACAAAAAAAAGTAGATTTAAACCAATGAAACTACGTCTCTTTCATGCATGTATGTCAATATATATTTATATCTATTAAATGCTTTTAGTATTTTTACATCTTAATCTTTTAAGCCCACACACCTGCACCTGCCCCCCCATCCCCCACCCCCCAGTACTCTGAGCAGCTGAGTTAGCCACATTAGCAGCTAAATTGAGAATGGCAGTATCGAGTGATGCTCTAATTTCCATTAGATGGGGCCTCCCAATTCCCCATCAAAGCACGTTAGGGGAGTTAATGTTTATAGCAAGTTAATGGACTTTGGGTGTATTTCCTCTTTTCACCCATTCCGACTGCAGCCTGTGTAATAATTATGACAATTACTATCTACAAATGAGGTGCTTTAATGCTATTAGACAAAATGGAAAGGCAGGCCTCTGATGGAAGCCAGTTGCTATGTCGTGACCGCAGTTGTTAACATGGTGGTATATAGGCACTTAACGCCCGGTGGCGGCTAATTGTTAAGAGTTCAGTTTGTGTAACGAGAGGGGAAACTGTGGTCGAGCTTTTACTTTTCTGTCCACAGTGACGGGGAAAGTGATCAGATATTTATGAAGCATTAGAAGCAATTCAGATTTTTTTTCCCCCAGCTGTTTACTCATTTGAGGTCAAAGCAAGCAGGCTCAGAGGTGGATGCAATCATGTAAAGAAATAAAGAGCTGCTAAAATCTTTACACCAATATAAGTGAGTAGAAATAGTTAAAACCAAACAGAAACCTGTTTGGTATCTGCTGAGCTAAAACCAGCGAGTTGTTAAATTCGAATGCCAAGAGTGGGTGGTGGGAAAAAAATACCAGCCTTATAAAAAAATAAATATAAAAAAAAAATGTAACTCCCAGGGAATGCCAAGTTATTGCTGGATTAACTTTTTTCATTATCTTGGTGTTTGTGTTCCTCGGTGCTCTGCCTTGAAGAAATGTAGTGCTGACTCTACACCCCTACCACCGAGACCTCATACATTTCTGAACACAGTTAGGGATCCTTCTTTTCAGCTTCTACCAGTTTGAGCTCATAGACGCAGCTCTCCTGCTGTGAACGCAGAGACACTGGGTGACTAATGGTTCATGTAGGGGGGGGGCGGGTGATGATTATATTGTTAGAGAAGGGATATATTATGATCAGAGTTGAAGATGTTATGACATGTTCTAGAAGGGGAATGTGGGTGTTTCCTAGAGGGAAAATGTTGTGTTTCATTATATTTAGGTCGGCATTTGTCTTTAAGAGAACAAAAATTGTATCTTTTTAAAGTTGTTAATGTGTGCCTTAAGAGATTTTAATGTGAGCAGACTAAAATGAAAAAACATATGTTACACAGCTTTTCTATGTTAAATATTCTTATCTTCTCATTCCTTATATCAATCTGAGACGCTCTAATAGAATATCTACCACTGCCGGATCCAGGTGTGCTGAACTGTGAAGAATCCAGAAGCTTGCGTGGAGTCGACAGGCTGCTCACTTCCAAAACAGACATGGGAGATGTATCTTTGGTCAAGGACCTGAGAAAAGACACAATTACTGGATATTTTATTTTTCCAAACATAGTCTAGTCATCCAAAGACACTTTCATATGCTTTTAAGCTTTCATCCCTTGAAATTAGCTTCCACTTAGTGTATGTGTGTCAAAAATAGTCCTTTTTTTATCCGACTCATAATGAAAAGAACTAAAATGCTATAGGCTAAGGCTGTAAGGGAACAGACTGACCTTGTTTACCCACTCATTTCCCAAGCTTTTTTCTTATTTAACTTTTATTTGCTATAATTTCTACCTGAAACTTTCTTTCTGCTTTTTGTGCTCAGTTCATTAACCAGAACTCCTGCTTCTGTCCTCTAAATGAACGAGTCTACTAACAGAACAGTTGCTGCCATGAGGACTATAGCTGCTTCCTTTATAAAGTACTCCAGGTCAAAAGCTTTTATGTTTTCAGTCTGTCTTCTTTCTGTTCTCTCAGCCTCCAACGAGTCACAGCAGATGGTTCTTCATACAGAGACTGAAGGAGGAGTGCTTTCTTTTTGAAGTCACAACATGTCTCCTCAACATGAGAAAATGCTGCAACATCAGCAGCTAGATGTTACTCCATGAGCTCTTCAAACTGTTAACATTTAACTAACCGACATATCTACCATATTTTACCATAACTTGGGTTGATCTGAACAACATATCTGATCTGGTTATGGTTTGATTTAAATTTTATCTGAATATAAACTAAAGCTACCATCCAGTAAAGTGCATAAAGAAGACTTTAGCAGTTATGTGGCACTATCTAAAAAGAAAAAAAACACTTAATGGAATTTGTGGGATTCAAACCTGCACTTGTGTAAACAAAAACAACATCCAGTTGGAATAAAACGCCCCACATCTTTGCCTGGCGAGGATGGTGCTGCTTTCCAATGAGCCATTTATCAAGCTCGAGGTGGCAATCAAATCCAGGTCTGTTAAGTTAGGCGGCATAAACACCGTGTGCCTGTTAAGTGAGTGGGCTGCATGGAAGCTGGTGTGTTGTTAGAGGCAAACCAATACAGGAGGGCTAGAACCTGTCACTAGCTAACCCTGATTAATAAATCATTGTGCTTCACCAACCCACTGCCACTGTAATTATTGCACCCCCACAAATACACACATGGTAAAGTGCAAACAGCTCTTTAAATGAAAGCTTTCCATGGAACACTAAAGCAATAAATGTGAGTTCTTAGCCTGTGGGGGTGCATTATTGCTAATAGGTTAGACAGCAGAATAACCAAAGTTAGAAACTGGCCTTCAGGTCACAGTTTACCTCATTGCGGCTGGTAAACCTATTCTGTCATTTAGATAATCACTGTCAGAAAGCACAAGGAAGGTGGTTTTTTTCTGTCAATATAAAGGACCACAGCAGATAAAGTATGTCTGAAACTGTTAAACATTTTAGTTTTAGTAAGAAAATATCGTCTGCTGCTAAAAATAAACAAACCTAATGCTTGTCGTTTGATTCCTTTTAGGCTTCAAAGGACAAAAAAGATTCAATTATTCATGCTAATGTTCTTGGTTCGTTAAGAAAACAATTGGCAAGTTTTTNGCGGGTGATGATTATATTGTTAGAGAAGGGATATATTATGATCAGAGTTGAAGATGTTATGACATGTTCTAGAAGGGGAATGTGGGTGTTTCCTAGAGGGAAAATGTTGTGTTTCATTATATTTAGGTCGGCATTTGTCTTTAAGAGAACAAAAATTGTATCTTTTTAAAGTTGTTAATGTGTGCCTTAAGAGATTTTAATGTGAGCAGACTAAAATGAAAAAACATATGTTACACAGCTTTTCTATGTTAAATATTCTTATCTTCTCATTCCTTATATCAATCTGAGACGCTCTAATAGAATATCTACCACTGCCGGATCCAGGTGTGCTGAACTGTGAAGAATCCAGAAGCTTGCGTGGAGTCGACAGGCTGCTCACTTCCAAAACAGACATGGGAGATGTATCTTTGGTCAAGGACCTGAGAAAAGACACAATTACTGGATATTTTATTTTTCCAAACATAGTCTAGTCATCCAAAGACACTTTCATATGCTTTTAAGCTTTCATCCCTTGAAATTAGCTTCCACTTAGTGTATGTGTGTCAAAAATAGTCCTTTTTTTATCCGACTCATAATGAAAAGAACTAAAATGCTATAGGCTAAGGCTGTAAGGGAACAGACTGACCTTGTTTACCCACTCATTTCCCAAGCTTTTTTCTTATTTAACTTTTATTTGCTATAATTTCTACCTGAAACTTTCTTTCTGCTTTTTGTGCTCAGTTCATTAACCAGAACTCCTGCTTCTGTCCTCTAAATGAACGAGTCTACTAACAGAACAGTTGCTGCCATGAGGACTATAGCTGCTTCCTTTATAAAGTACTCCAGGTCAAAAGCTTTTATGTTTTCAGTCTGTCTTCTTTCTGTTCTCTCAGCCTCCAACGAGTCACAGCAGATGGTTCTTCATGCAGAGACTGAAGGAGGAGTGCTTTCTTTTTGAAGTCACAACATGTCTCCTCAACATGAGAAAATGCTGCAACATCAGCAGCTAGATGTTACTCCATGAGCTCTTCAAACTGTTAACATTTAACTAACCGACATATCTACCATATTTTACCATAACTTGGGTTGATCTGAACAACATATCTGATCTGGTTATGGTTTGATTTAAATTTTATCTGAATATAAACTAAAGCTACCATCCAGTAAAGTGCATAAAGAAGACTTTAGCAGTTATGTGGCACTATCTAAAAAGAAAAAAAAACACTTAATGGAATTTGTGGGATTCAAACCTGCACTTGTGTAAACAAAAACAACATCCAGTTGGAATAAAACGCCCCACATCTTTGCCTGGCGAGGATGGTGCTGCTTTCCAATGAGCCATTTATCAAGCTCGAGGTGGCAATCAAATCCAGGTCTGTTAAGTTAGGCGGCATAAACACCGTGTGCCTGTTAAGTGAGTGGGCTGCATGGAAGCTGGTGTGTTGTTAGAGGCAAACCAATACAGGAGGGCTAGAACCTGTCACTAGCTAACCCTGATTAATAAATCATTGTGCTTCACCAACCCACTGCCACTGTAATTATTGCACCCCCACAAATACACACATGGTAAAGTGCAAACAGCTCTTTAAATGAAAGCTTTCCATGGAACACTAAAGCAATAAATGTGAGTTCTTAGCCTGTGGGGGTGCATTATTGCTAATAGGTTAGACAGCAGAATAACCAAAGTTAGAAACTGGCCTTCAGGTCACAGTTTACCTCATTGCGGCTGGTAAACCTATTCTGTCATTTAGATAATCACTGTCAGAAAGCACAAGGAAGGTGGTTTTTTTCTGTCAATATAAAGGACCACAGCAGATAAAGTATGTCTGAAACTGTTAAACATTTTAGTTTTAGTAAGAAAATATCGTCTGCTGCTAAAAATAAGCAAACCTAATGCTTGTCGTTTGATTCCTTTTAGGCTTCAAAGGACAAAAAAGATTCAATTATTCATGCTAATGTTCTTGGTTCGTTAAGAAAACAATTGGCAAGTTTTTGTCAGTTGTCATGACATTTAAATAATGAATATATGCAGAGAGGATCGGTAAAAAAAAACTTTTTCTTTTCATAATATAAACTTTTTCTATGTTTAAGTGTAGTCTCTCAGGGGAGTAAGGCGTGTGTTTTTGAAGCCAACATCTACTTGTTTTATAGGAAGGAAAAGTCATAGAATAAGAAATATAAAAAAAATTAGCTGGTTTCAATGAAAAACATGTTTTCAAACTGGATACGTTAAGACATGCTGAAATGCTTAAATACGAAATACGTTAAGACATGCTTTACCCTGGAACTCGGGCAGCGTTTTTGTCCTTGTTCTTGTGTCCGAGGCGACTTGTGGACTTGATGTAGAGGTGCCGGTGCAGCTCATCAATGAGCACTAAGTGGATGTTAAGCTTCTTGTTTTTGAGCTCCAGGCGGAGATCTCCAAGCCCCTCAACCTGAAACAAGGGGCCTTCCAGGGACTCCACGGCTGTCACCTACAATCAACAAACCAATGAGGAGGTTTTCCTTTGCAGTCCTTCATTAAATGTTTGCACAAAAAAAGAAAATTAATTGATATAGCTTCAAAAAGACTTGATTTAATTTGTTAAAAATGCAAGGCTCTAATGAGTGTGATCAGTATGCAGCAGTTTACAAAACTACACATTGTATTCTTTTATGAAGCATTTTCCAACAATGATACAAAGGCTAGTGCATATTTATTAAGTAAAATTTTTTTCCATTATTGTTTGACAAATAAAGTTACCCTAAGTCCATCTAAGTGCACACAGTTACTATCAATTTATTTATTCATTGAAATAACAATTTCAGGGAGGTAGCCTGATAAAAAATGCAGTGACTGAACAAAAATGAAATCAGAATTGACTTAATTAACCCAAGACGTCTTCTAGGAGGGGAAGGACTCATTATACTCTGCTCCTTACGGCATACCAGCAGAGGGACCAGTGAGCCAGACGCCCTCTAGCGGGACAGGCCACTAATTACAACCAGGAGTCATTGGTCCGGACCAGTAACCTGGCAGTGGCCAGATTGATATTTAGAACTGAGTTGAGTTCTGAGTTATCAATGTAGGATTGCTGTGAAAAGGAGGGACATTTAGTAGAATACTTTTAGCGGATTGGGTGATGTGCCAGCTAGTACCCGCCTTCCATAATACGCTTTCAGAACAAACGTAGCATCGAGTCTTGAAACGTCGCGATTTGATGCTACGTTTGGCTCAAAGGACCTTGAACCTTGTGATTTTGTAAAAGCAAAATACTACTGTGCACTTTATTTTTGGTAAGAACCTTAAAACAGATCTCTAATCTGATCTTTTGTTGAAGTTTTGTTTTTTGAAATGTAAAAAATCAAAAGGCCAATGTTGTAGTCTTAAGTTTGTTTTATTCAATTAATATTTAATATTTAATTCATTTCTATGTCAAGGTTTTACCTCATGGGCAGTTAAAACAAGTTTATAATGGTTCAAGGGCATGTTTTTCAAGAAAAGATTGTAACATTGAAAATGAATTGCGATCTTGTAACAGAGTGTTGGTTATAGCAAAAAAACACTAAAATCGGTATCAACCAAATTCGGAATCGGCAGGTCAGACTTTTTAAAGATCGGTGATCGGAAATTGGCCGGAAAACTGCAATCGGTGCACCCCTAGTTTCAAGCAGGATTCATCTGCAGCTTCTTGAGTGTCAACTAGCGGAGTAGGCTGATAAATCAACCTTTTTCCAAATCCTGTCGGCAGAGAAGCACAGACATCTTTCCCATCTACAAATGCACAAAGTGCTTCTCTTTGCTCTTTTAAATGGGAAATTGTCGCTATTTTAGCTAAAATCAAGTCAATTGCGGTATGGACAGTCTAGCCTTCCAGCGTAGCCATGTTTGTAAGGCCCTTCTGACTGTCATCATTCCTACATGTCCCGCCCCAAAAAACCCTGCTGGCATGTCATTGGTCCGACTCACTGGTTGTTACTAGATGGATGTATTATCGGGAGTCTTTCAAAATGGATTTGTTGTGAGACTGAAGACTGAGATCTCACGAAAGTCCAGCTTACAGCGCAAGGTTACCGGACCAGACCATTTCTGCTACAACCCTACATTTTTTTTCCTGTATTTACACAGCAGCAGCAGTTATGCTCTCACTTTATTGAATCTTCCAGCAATAAATAAAATGTTGCCTTTTCTAATGATGTGTTAATGAGGATCCTAAATGAACAAAGAGACAGATGATTCAGCTGCATGCAGTATATCTGCATGGTCCGGACAGGCCAGGAGGGAACAGTTAGAGAGAGAGAGAGAGAGAGAGGGGAGTGAGGGGGGGAATATGGTGGGCATGGGGCATGGGTCAAGTGTGTGCTGATGCAAATGAGACTCAGACTAGCAAGTGGATGAGTTAATGTGCTTCATGATCAGCCTCCTTTAGCAAAATATAATAACTCCCTATGCCAGCAAGGCTTTGCATGTGATCTCTGTACACACTTACAGTACACACATCTTAGATGTGTCTCAGTCTAATTATATGAGTGTGATTGTGTGCCTGTAAATCACAGAAGAGGTGTGTGTGTCTATGTGTGTGTGGATGGGATGAGGAAGGAAGACTGCTTAACATCATTAGGGAACAGGCCTGTCAGCATAATGAGGAATATGAACCCTCTAGTGAATTTGCAAAGAGAAGCAAAGGTTTATCGCTGGCTTCTCCACTCCAAATGGGGTTTCACCTGCGCACACCTGGATTTTAGTGATACAACAGGAACAAGGGCATAAAAAGGAAAGGCAAGGTTGGCTTTTATAAACCAAACCCATGGGATGCAGTACTGCCATTTCTGAATACAAAGAGTGCTCAGTTGGAATTTTAATTGAGGAGATGAGCCTGGTAAAAATGCATGCACACCATGTTGGTGAGAGTAAACCGCAGAGAAGGGAATGTTTGTTCCTGGCAATTAAACTTCTGCTACAGGACAGGAACAAGGGTGTAAACATGCAGGAATTACACAGATTTATACACATTCTGCAACAATCTGTGTTCACATAAACCAGTTTAAAAATGAAATACGAAATAACTGTGGTTATTAATAATCCCATGGTCAGTTTTTAGGTATTTAAAGCATTAAAACTGTTTGATGGTTTCAACCAAGCTCTAACAGTGATTGATTATTCTTAATGCAAGTCATAGAATTTAAATACCATCAATCCTGAAATCGTCTATCATTCATAAGGGACTTTTGTGCAGGAAGGTTGAGAGGATGAAAAAGACGACGCGACAGTGACATTTTCTTTCCATTCCAACTGAAACACAACATAAGCCCTCATTACTGTCCTCTTATGAGATACTGATTCATTCTGGTCTGAACCTGGAGACCCTGATACACGAAGCATAAAAGCTGTGATTAAAAACCAGTTCATTCAACCAAATGATGACCGCTGACATTTAGTGGAGGAGTTTTTGCTTTTCTATACCGGCTCAGCATTTCTTTGGGTGTGTTTACCATTAAGTTATCCACAAAAAGGTAGAGCTGGCACATTAAAAAAACACCAAAAAAAAAAAAAAAAAAAAAAAAGATACTATTACTGATTTCAAAAGATTTCCTAACTAAGAGCAAAAAAAGAAAACTTTTAATCAATTTGACTGAATGATCTGGTGAACTGTAAAGTGCCTTGAGATGACATGTGTTGTGAATTGGCGCTATGGAAATAAACTGAATTGAATTGAAAAGGAGATTGCTTACAATATGACAACATAGGGCCAACCATCTAGTAAATATATAACTCTGATGCCACTTCCTTGTTAATTTGGGGAAACCATGGACAAAAATTCTACTATCCAAGTAGAGACTTTTGATTAAATAGGGAAATTATTTATTTCATATAATAAAATTGTTCAGCTTTAGTTTTCCACTGTAGGCTTCCATATTCCCAACAATTTGATGCTGATTCTACTAATGAAGAACTGATAAAGTTTTGTTCTATTTCAAAGTGAATATTTTTTTTAACAAACTTGGATCTGATGCATACGAAACTAATATTTTCACATTGCAAATAAGGATCAAATGTATTCAGCAGCAGCCTTGTACAGTTTCTACTTATTTTGTATAATATTGTCTTTACTGATAAACTTGGTTCCTGCCTTTTTTTCTGCTATAATTCTCAACTTCAGTCTGGCTTCACCATATTTAACTTTTTTCTGAAAAAAAAAATTCGGAAAATTGGCTTAGTGTTTTGGATTTTTTTTCTTTAATTATGTAGTTATGGATAACTTTTTAAAATCAATTAAAATCCAGTGACAGGCTGATTAAGAATATACTGTGTTAGAATTTAGATTAAACTTTATTGTGGGCCTCGGTTCTCAACATATAATTGGGCTGGACTTAAATTAACTGGATTGATTTAACCTGAATTCAAACAGATTCTATATACCTAGATATGAACTTAACTTAAATTTACAGGATATCTGCTGTGAGTTGGATCTATGCTTATAAATACAGCATGCATGAAATTTAAACTGGCCAAAAAGAAGGGTGAATGTGTCTTGACATGCTCTTATAAATGCTTTCATCTATTTTAAAGGTGATTTACAACATCATCATAAATGCATTAAGGAAATACATGTTAAGTGCAGCAAACGTTAAAAAAATATTTTTTTCTATAGGAAAGACTACAAACATCCACCTACTTTAGCTTCAGTCCCACTTGGCTTTAACTCACATACCAAATAAAAACGCCATCAGAGGAGGAAACAGCAGCGCTGCCCCTAACAGCATGTGTAAATATAAAAACCAACAAAGTGCCGTTTATAAAGCTCTCTCTATATGCCAGTAAAAATGGCTGCATCCTCATAAAGTGAAGCAGATTTAAAGTTTGCACGACAAAGGTAATGCACCCAGCTGACTTTGAACTTTTTACAACCTTTTAAAAAACGCACTGTACTGACGGAGCACGGGGTTGAATGGACTTCCATTTTCATCCACCCCCACAAAGAGGATTTTTCACGGCCTTGTGGTTGTGCCACCGTTTCTCTTTTCTCCCCCTCCTCCTCAAATAACCCCCCATCCTAACTAATTATTAGCAGGTTCTGGAGGAGAAAGGTGTGTGGGAGTGACATTGGACTGGAAAGTGGTAAAGAGGAAAGTGACGGACAGATCACAGAGCCTGGTTGTTTTAGTCGTCATCAGCAGCCTTCACCCACCCTACAGAGGATACTGCAATGTTCAACAGTGCACAGAAACGCGCACCACTGCAGTGGCCTCACAGCACTTAGATGATGCGCGTCGCACCCACTGGACCATTCAAGGCTCGAAATGGTTTCTTTAAAGCAGTAAAAGGAGCAAGGAGATCAATCTTTAGTAGCAGCAGTTGGTAAACGTATGTGTTTATGTGTAGATTGTATGATTCGTGTGTTAAAAGGTGAAGGTAAAATAGATCTAAAACGTTCCACTTTCTCAACGTTTTTACTCACCAACATATCAGTGGCATGAAGGTAGTGCTTGCTTGCCATATAGGTCTCCAGGCGTTGAGGAACCTGTTTGATGCTTTCAATTTCGTCCAGCAGCTGGAGGACATGCTTGTGTTCGATACCTTCTATCCAAAGCTTCCTCAGCTCGTCCCTCTTACAGTGGAGAAGCATTTTGCAAGACAGCAGGTTCTCCTTTACCTGGAGGAGCAAGGAAGGAAAAGCACTAGGTGACAATGTTATAAACTTTAAACTGATTTTTAGAGTTCATATCAACCTGGAGGTGATTATAAGTAACATTTCCTCACTACTTCTTTAAAGTTGCTATAGAATCAGAGAATTAAGCAACTAAAAATGTCTAAATCTTAGTAAGGGATTTATTTTTATCTCCTCTGATTGAGGCAGGTGTTTATTTGAACATCTGGACATTAAAAGCACCAAAAACTCACACCTGCATGCTCAGGTTTCATCTAAACAAAAGGACAAGGATTACAAATAAAATATTAACAACGTTGAAATGTTATCTGAGATATGAAAAATATGTACCTTAAAATACGTTAGATAAAAACATGTCTTTTACGGTTACTGTAAGAACAAAAATAAGGAAACTCTTATTGACACAGTAGAACACCTAAAGGCTTTCTGCTCAACAGACCTTTTTTAATCACATTTTTTCATAGGAAAACTTCAGATACCTCTTAATCATTATAAATTAGTGAAAAGTTTGAGCATAGTCAATCATTTAATTCATTAAGAATCATTTAAATCATGTAAAATGAATCTCTCTTCAGACTGCTGATAGGTGCAGGAGTTGAAGTGGGATTTCCCAGCTCTGTTTCAGGGTATCTGGATTTGCCTGGTAAACCAGGATGGACATTAGTGCCAGGTGTTAACAGGAAGTCTCTTTTTCATACCTGTTTAATCTTATTGCGGGAGCTGGTGATTCGCTCTGTGATGCTCTGATAGGTCCCGATGGCAGTAGTGAGTTCTGCATAATGCTGAACAATCAGTGTATCTAGATCCCTATCGCAGGTTTCAAAGGCTTCCTCCAGGCGACCCTTTTCTGTCTCCCTGTCCTGCACGTCATCGCTGTTGGACAAAGTCCTGAAGGAGACAGAAAATGCACTTGGGCTTATTCACAGGCATTAAAACCATTTACTTCATTGTACAAATAATGATATGATAAAATATAAAAAACATTCTCTGTGTCGCTGTTGAACACCAAAGAAATACATTACCTTGCAAAAGTAGTTGCACCTTTTAGTTTTTTTATATATTTAATAATAATAATAATAATAATAATTAAACTTTATTGAACCAACCAAATGGCTTCCAAGGTTAGTGAATTAGTGAAAGTACACATTAACAGCATTGGGACTTGCTTAACAGCCAATACCGCACTGTGACGTCGCAAACCAGTAGGTGGCAGTAGTGTTATTTTAAAAACATGGATGTCTCTGGTAAAACACAATGAAATGAAAATTACTCTTAATTAAAAACACTTATCATTTATTAAACAGTACATAATATTTTCTTAAATAAAGTGCTTTGAGAAGTTTGTATTCTGAATATGACCAGACTTTTAACAAAGTCAGCTTAAATCCTCAACTCTGAATTGATCTCACTTGAAGTTGGAAATTGTGACCTTTTAATTTCACAAAGGCTGCTATGAGTTATTTTATTCAACTTTTTAGTAGGTTCACGCAGAGTTGAACACGTGCGTAACAACTATAAAAAGCCATTATCAATTAATGCTTAAGGGCTTAATGCTTAAGTGAAGTACACACAGAGATCCTCTAGTCCAGGGGTCGGCAACCCAAACTGCTCAAAGAGCCATATTGGACCAAAAAAACAAAAAATAAATCTGTCTAGAGCTGCAAAAATGTAAAAGTCTCATACATGCCTCGTATGGAAACACGGGCTCCAAGTGTATTATCCCACTATAGAAAATGACTATGTGGGCTTAAATATATAATAATAATTCATTATTAAATCTTTATCCTTGAGCAAATGTCACATAGCAGAATGAGGTGAGGGACAAGCAGTGAACGCTCTCACCGCGCTGCTTCACCGCGCGGTTTAAGTGTTGATGCATTGATGAAATTATAGAAACAGAATCAAGGAATCTCTCTATGGTGGACGTGTCTCTGGTCGGAGGAGTTGATTGAGTCATGAGGAACCAAGCAGGAACTGACATCATCAGAGCAGAGCTCTCTATCCCCCATCCCAGCGTTCCTTGGTGTGATTTATATTTTTAGGATTTGGGGAAAAAATGGAAGAAAGTTCCCATCCCTGCATCAGAGCTCAACCTGTTCGATCTGTGGACGGTTTTCCATCCTTGCAACAAAACTAGCAGCAGTAGTGGAGTTTGGAGATGCAATCCACTTCTTAAATCTATATTTGCTCTCCTCTAATTTATCCAGAGGTTCTGCAATCACCATTTTTCTCTCCCTCCCAGCTTGGTTGTTGGCTGCATATTTAGCTAGCCTTCCCTGGAAATGCCTTTCCAAATTTTTATTTTTTGCCAACCTCTCATTACTAAGCAAAAATGCAGGCAATCGTTCCGCATTGATAATGAACGAAAATTATTCGGTCCATCCTTTGAATCCTCTTTTCTCATCAGCTATCTTCCTTTTGCTTTATTATAATTATAGAGGGAGTATTACAGATTATATGGACACTGCAATGTAAGTAGAACAGGACAGGAAAAACAGGAAAAAGGAGAAAAAAAGAAAGAAAGAGGAGATAAAAGGGAGATAACGATAAAACATCTTCAGTCTGCTTAATCGCCTGCAAAGAGATGATTTTTTTATTAAGATATTGATAAAAAATATTTCAATTTTGTAGATTTGCAAAGCGGTTAGATACATAAAAGAGAAGACTAGAGGATTGAAATGCAAAACAGGGTGTTAAGGACTGCATTGAATCGGGGAGCCCTTAGTACAAGTACCTGCCACACTTTTCAGATTTAACTGAAATAATTAAAACTTAGGAAACTGACTATTTTAAAGCTAATTGAAAACTGACGCAGAGCTAAAACTAAACAGAGTGAGAGTGGCTTTTAAAAAGCTAAAAAATGATTTCAAAACAATTTGTTTTAGTTTTACTGTTTTGTTTTGCTTTATTTTTCCAGTTTCTCGGGTTGTGATGAAAATAATACATCAGCTACTTAAAATAACTTGTTGTGGCTGATGTTTAAGTGTCGTTTTCAAATGAACAGAAGTAAGATTCTTAATAAATCTAAAGTATTTCTGTTCCTGAAACATTGAGCGCTTATTTCTGTTAATAATAAAGGAAGGATGTAGCTAGCTACCTCCCTGTAGCCGCTCAGAGCTAGCTGTCATCTCGTCAATGTGCAAATATAAGCAGACTGAATGGTTTCTCGTGTCCTAACTGCAATGTTAGCTTTGAAGATATAATAATGAAAATAACTTTACCTTATGACGGAGATAAGAAGCCCAGAGGGGTCTTTGTTTTTGCTAACAGCACCCCTGTATTTGCCTGTTTCTGCTGCCATTTTTTCCAGCTGCAGCACTAAAACAGGAAGAAGAGAGCGTAAGGTTGCACAGAGGTATTCTGGGAGTTGTAGTTGTGACGTGTAGGCTAGAGTGAGGCATTTGACTCTAAGGATCAGCTGACACAGTTTACTCTTTATGTGAAAAATAAGACAATTTGGATTTAAGTTATCCATCCAAGCCTGGTTTTCTTACTATTTTCTTTTATTTTGTTGGAGTTAGGCTAGAAAAAAATGAGAAATTTGAGAGTAATCTCAAAGATATTGCCATGTTAAGATAATTTTTTTAAAGTGTTTCGTAAAAGTCAATCATAGACAGGTGTCAGATAGTACAGGATAACATTGGAACCAAACGACCCGCTCGTCAGGTTCAATTTGCATGTTTCCAAGCAATACAAGGCCTTGTCTATATAAAGCCTCAAACTAATGCAAATCCAGACATTTTGAATTGAGAAAGGTTCCTGGAGGGGAAGCGAAACGTCTTCAAACCTTGGAATCCAAGTCCAGTGGATTGGTTTTTTTTTACTTTTACGTACCGTAATGACTATGACCTGCATGGCTGAGAATCTTCACCAGCATATTTTTTAAAGTCAGTTATTTGTGTCATAAATCTACATCTCTCCTCAAACTTAAATGGCTACTTTAGGGAATTCATTTTTTTTTTTAGGGAGTTCACCCTCTGTGCTCCTCTATTCTTCAGCGATATTACACTTATAAATTAATCTGATTCTCTAAGGCAGGGTTCTTCAATGTTTTCCAGGCCAAGGACCCCCAAACTGATGGTGAGATGGAGCAGGGACCCCCTAATTAAATATATATATTGTATGAAATTGTGGTATATCAAACTGTTTCTATAGTCACTCTATCACAGATGAAGTAATGTAACCAAAGTAATTTTACCCTGGGATTATTAAAGTATTTCTAATTCTAAATCCTGGTTGATAGGACAGGTGTTGTGAATGAAACGGAGCCCAGATTGAAAGAGCTCATGTGTGTCGCTGAATGTGTGCATTGATGACTGAAAGACATCTTCTACCGCCATTTATCTGTTTACTACAGTGTGTTGAATTCAGGTTAATGTGTATTTAAAGACATTTCAATTAGTGGAAAAAATTACAGGGGAGAATATAAAAAAAAAAAATAAATGTTATAAACCAAAACTTTCATGACCCCCATGCAGTACCTCTGTGGACCCCCTAGGTGTCCAAGACCTCCTGTTGAAGACCCCTGCTCCAAAGCATTGGTGAGATTATTTTGACAGGTAGGTTTGACAGCATTGTGTAGATTATTAGTCCACTGACATTTCTTTGGTGCTGTTTTTGCTTGGGGATTTAGATGAGGCTACTATTTATAGTTGTAAAAGGGTTAAAATAAAAGATTGATACATTTTTGTTGTTAAGATTATAATTTAAGTTTACAAACTCTAATATTAAAAGCATAGAATATAGAAATGCAATTTAAAATGCATATTTTTGGGCTTCCTGCATGCTTTAATTCTATATGTGTTTTTTTGTTTGCTTGTACGTACCGTACGTAAGAACGGAGGGGAAAACAGATATGCTGGAAGCAACACAGTTTTTGACCAAGTTTTTATTATGAGAATGTGGATGTTCTCTTATTTTTTTTTTATTATTATTAAACATCACAAGTTGAAGAATATTATCTGGTCCTGCTCAAGCATCTAGATATTTACCGTAGTCACAAATGTATGTCTAAAGAAACGTAAGGCTTTCAGCATTAGAAACATAAGACCTACAATGCAGCAAACCTAAATGACGTCTTTCTTATCTGGTTTGTCCATTTAAGCAAAAACAAAACAACAAAAACACACAGGCATTACAAAAGATACACATCTACAGTTTGTTGCAATCAACCATTATTAAGTGCTATTATAAACATAATCTATATCCACAAAAAAAAGAGTAAAATTCCTTTATTGATAACATTTTCTCTTTGGTCCTGCTCTGACTGACAAGGTAGAGCAAACGAGAAAGGAGACAGGCAGCGAAGGTCAGTGAGTTAATAGCCAACACCATTTAGAACATATAGTGCTGGTTTTTTCCCGGCTCCTATACCCTGTATCTTTCACCATATCGGCTGTACCGATGAGAATGGAAGAGAGCATTGATTGTGGAGCAGAGGAGGTCGATCTCCCGCAGCCTGAGCCCTGATTGATGTGCCGGTAGAATGATGAGATAACATTGTGGGTGATCTTTGTTTCTCAACCACCTCCCCCAAAAAGCAATTGCTGTGTCATATGGGAGCTATTGTTTGTCTTTTAAAAAACTGCCTCCTATCACCAAGTCCAAGTTAAGTTTCAAAGCTCCTAGATAAACCATTTTCCGTCAGTCAAAGAAATCCACTGGGCTACTTTTTCCAAGGTCAGATACTGTAAAAAACTTCCTCCTCTGAAAATTGCATGCGTTGAATGAAAAACAAGGTCAAAAACATGCCAAGGAGCAGCAACGCCATGTTCATTTTAGTTGTTTTTTTGCGTTTGGAAATTCTAAAGGTGATCTTTGCCATCGAAATCTTCTTTGAAGATCTTTAAATTTGTAAAACTGTTTGTATCCAGTGAGAAATAAACATAACTGTTCTCAAACCCTTATTAGCAAAATACCATTCAAGTCACTAATCCAATCAATGACCTTGCTATCCGAGCAGCAGTGGGTGAGCTGTCGTTAGGGAATACAGCATTAAAACCAATTTATTCTTCCATTGCTCTAAAACCAATATTTTCCCAAGTTTTTTTAGAAAGATGAAGATTAAAAAAAAAAGAAACCCATGATGAATAGCTTCACATTATGATTTTTTCAGGGTTTACTATACAATGTATAAGATTGATTACATCCCTGACTGTACAATACACATCTATATTGGAAATTTAAAGAGGTGTCCACCTATTTATATTGTTTAACATGATCTTGCACATACTGATGGCAAAAAACTCAACAAAAATAGAAGAACAGATATAAAATAGCTTTATTAAACATGCACTGGGTTATGTGTATAATATATCAGGTTTATTCCTATAAGCTTTCATGTTTCCCCTCCACCAGGCACAACAAAACGCCACCTGCAACGCTTTACTCTGTAAGACTGCATCAGATTCTGCAGTTGTGGTTTTATAATCTTTAAAAGTAAAGTAGTCAAATTACTAATTTAAATTTTTTTAAGATGTCTAAAAGTAAGTTATTGATTTGTCAAATTCTAAAGCTGTCTAAACCCTCTTTTTTATGTGAGCTGTATCATTTCCATATGTGTACTTAGATTTTGCAAACTTTGATCAAATAGCTTAATTATTTGTACTTATTGTCACGATTTGGTTATGGATTGTTGACCCAAAAGCAGAGACAGGAAAGCAGAGGGTGAATTTCTTGGTGATTTAATGAAGGTTTACTGAAAACAGAGGCAGGTAATCCAAAATCCAAAAAGAAAAAACAAAGTCCAAACTAACAGGATACCAGAAGTCCAAAAATCCAAAAATCAATACAAGAAAACAAGTCAAAACGAACCAGAAACCATGGAGACATCAGGGGGATAACTATCACAAGGTGGAAGGCTCAGAGAGACAGAGTTGGAGGAAGTTTGACGAGGAACCAGCACTGAAGAACTGCACAGAGAGTATGTATGGGAGACTGAAACAAAGAGAGAGCTAACGAGCAGATTAGGAGCAGGTGTGAGTAGAGCAGAAACAAGAAAGGGGCAAGGGAAAAAACAAGAACGCAAGAGGGCAGCAGAGGGCAACAAATAAAAACCTGAGAACTGAAAATAACCAAAAAAACACAACAAAATAAGGATTAAACTACTAAGACCACAAAACATGGATTAAAGCAAAACTGAACACTCAAAAGAAAACATAACAGAACCAAGACTAAGACAGAAACTGAGAAAACAAAACAAAGAACACAATAAAATAAGAATTAAACCCTAAAAAAAACTAGAAAACAAGGAGCAAAGAAAACATCTAAAAGAAAAAATAACAGAACCAGAACTCTAACACTTATAAATGACTACCCTGTTGTTTAAAATTTAAATTTTTATTTTCTTGTAAATTTCTGCCTATTGTTATCGGTTTTTGTGTTTTAAAATTTGATAAAAATCTTTTGCATTTAGTTCCTTTTTTCAAATTTTTTTTTTATATTCATTACACTTTGACAAGTACAAAGCAACGAAATTAACCCTCTGCATTTAACCCATCCCCTTGGGGAGCAGTGGGCTGCCATTGTGCGGCACCCGGGGAGCTTTGTGGGGTTAAGGGGTCTTTGCTACAAGGGCTCAGAGTGGCAGTCTGTGGGAGTGGGGCTTGAACTCAGAACCTCTGGGATCCGAGCGCAATGCCCTAACCACTAGGCTGCAAATTCCCAAAGTTATACGTTTATTTGACATTTTTAGTTGATTACTCTAAATATTTGACCACAGATGATCATCTACAGCAGTGTTATCTGCTTCTGTAGCCATTTTTCTGCATTGTTTATATCTCAGTGATTCAGCACAGATGAATAAAATAGATACTTTCCTGGCTGCTAAAGTTTGATCACTTGTTGAGGAGGTCATTCAACCATTAGAATAGCTGTGAACAATCTTAGCAGGTTTGGGACTTTGTCCAGGAATATTTTCAGGGTTTTGATAAAAAGATATTTAAAAAAACACACCTTTGCTAAAAAAAAAACAAAAAACCCCGAAATCTAAGTTCACACTATCATTAAACTAATTTAAGTTAAGTTTTTGCAGCTGAAAAATTGTTAAAGCTTTCTTTAAAAAAAGTTACAAAACAATATCACATGTTTGAACAATTAGCTATTGTCAGAAATAAGTTATTTAATGGAGGAATGAAGGAGAAGAATATATTTAAACATTATGAGACCAAGATCCCTAACAGCAAGGATTTTAAGAGTTTGACTATGTAAGTCACATCAGTTGTATTCTCTCCCAGCACTACTCGGTTTCCTTCATGGAACATTCTTTTGTGTTTTTTTTTTAAGACTGAAGGTCATTAGTTAGGACTTAATTTCATCATATTGGTTATGCTTGAGACCATCATTCAAGAAACATTGCAGACACAGAAGAGTTTATTGATACAAAAGAATGAATGACAGGCTCCTCAGGGTTCAAAGCTGACTTTCAGCACAGGTCATGAAAGGATGAGAACTAAGAGGAACCAAGGAACACAGGAACTGATGGAGCAACACATTCTTGAATTTGCTTCTTAGAAGCTGTTTCTCTTTAGGCTCCTCCTGATTAGGCTTGGCATGATCCATCTATGAAGAAACATGTGTCTCCTTCCCTTCTTTCTTTAACTTTCTGTCAAGGCTCAGAAGAATGGGACCCAGTTTTGGATTAGGAAAAACAGACCTGCAGTGAACAGCGAGGGCATCGAAGGCAGGAAGCTCTGCAGGATGGAAACATGGGTTAGTGACCACGTTGATCTGGCGGAGGATGATTATGAACGTGTGAGTCACTAACCTGGTCTTAGAGTTCAGTTTATGCCCAGAGGATGAGGTTGGTTCCGGATGGTCGTCTGCTGACAAGACGTGGTGGACACTACCCAGAGGGTCCCAGATGTTGAAGTCCTGGAGGCCAGAACAAGCAGGAGATCAGATCCGAGCAGACAAAGGAAGACAGGATAATCCATAGGATGAAGCCAAAGCCAGTGTCGAGGACGTGCCACGAGATCCAAAGAGGTACAGGCTCAGAGGTCCAAAGGCAGATTGGGTCAGGATCAGGCAATCAGAACACACTAGATTGGCGAGAGGACTCTCACCAATGGCTCGAAACATCTGGCACTAATGACTGGTAGAACTGCTTTTGTTTCTTTGCATAATTCACATTTCATGTGGAATTATTTAGTATGAACGATCAAATATCCCTGGTTATGGAAATTTTTAATTTTTTATAATAGTAATAATGATAACTTTGAACTTTATTAGTCTCACACTGGAGAAATTCGCCTCTGTATTTAACCCATCCCGTTGGGAAGCAGTGTGCTGCCATTCTGTGGCGCCCAGGGAGCAGTGTGGGGTTAAGGATTTTGCTCAGGGACTCAGAGTTAAAGCTGTGGGGATCAAACTGGGTCCTTGCAACCTTCTCATAGCACAAGCGCACTGCTCTAACCACTATTCCATCACTCCCCATTTTATGATAATATTTAAAAGCTATGCAACAGTGAAATTTACAGTAAAATGTATACTGATAAATCCTGTTGAAGCTCATGTTGACCTTTTAAAAATGTTTGTTCTATGGACCTGAACCTGTCTGAGTTCATTACAAACTTGATTGGAAGACATGCTCAGAATATTTAGTCTGAATTATAATACAAATTAAAAACTGCTCATTAAACAACTCTTCTGGGTATTTTTAATGCCGTACTTTATTTTGGAAACACTTGTTATAAAACTTTAGGTCATTTTCTTCTAAGTGTTGGCAAATTTGTAATGAAACTTTACAGCTTATAGTAATGGGCATGCATGGCTGCTGTAAAACAATAATTCCTCTTGCTTATTATATAAAACTGAAAGTGATTCCATTATAGCAATAAGAAAAAGTAAGTGATGACAGATTTTATGACAAAAGGCGACATTTAAAAATCAGTTTCAGCTACAATAAAAGCAACGTTTTCCCTGAACATTCTCTGATAAATTCATTTAATTTAAAGGAACAGACACATAAAATATATTATTAGAAAAAGCAAGGCCACAATTCCATCAAAGAAACCTATTAGACTATTGAAATAAACACACTAAAATGGGGGATACTATGAATAATGATGCATAAATAACAAAACAATTATAAACTGAACAAGGTATTGCATTTGATATTTTCTTTTTATTATGAAGATGGAACGGATGGTTTATTCCCTCACATATTTTTCATAACTGTTTTTAGTCATAGTTTCTATTTGTGGATGAAATTTTTGGCAAGAATCAAGATCAAAGAATGCATTAAAGCTACAAAAAGCATGGTGGTGTTACAGGGATGGAGCCTTTAACCCATATGTACCTGAAGCCTCAAACTCTAAAAACAGCTGTTCTGAGTTGAAATCCCAATTCAGGAATGTTTCAAAATCTTTCAGCTTTCTCTAACCGGTTTCTAATCTCTCTACTGTCTAGTAAAGGTCATTAGTGGCACAAAACTTTGAAAAAAAAAAAAAAAAACATTTTCATACAAAAAAAATCTATTATAAGATTTAGTAATCCTGTCTTTCCAAATTTTATAAAAATAAATGGTCAGAATGTATAAAATCTTGGAGTAGTAAAATACTCTTAAAATAAGATAATTAGATTATATGCGCTTGAAATAAGCAATGCAATTCTTATTTTAAGTATAAATTGTCTTGTTCCATAGGAAAATGTCTCTTTTAC